>NW_027211816.1:2500-160314 GCF_036971445.1 Narcine bancroftii | reverse complement strand
TCAGTGCTATTTTTATAAATGAGTTTATATATTTGGTTAAGTTGTCGCTTGTTTCCATGAAGATATTGCTCCAGGTCTCACGTGGAGGCCACTCCTGTGATCGTGGTTAATTTTTCTGCGCTTTCTTGCCAAAATGGCCTCACTTTCACGCACGACCACGTAGAAAAGTTTAATGAAGCTCATCATCCCATTGGCCTTCATTTCGGTTGAAGCACTGCATGCAGATTTTATAAAGCAGTCTGAAACCCTTTTTCCACGGGAATCCCAGTTCATTGGCCGTGCAGTGTCTCAGGTTAGGAAGCCCTTGGTGCCATTTCCACTGGGACGCAAGATTGCTTTTTCACTGAACACAACTCATCCCCGGGGTGCGGAGTGTTCTGCCTTTGACTGGAAACAGGTGATTCTCTGCTGTCTCTCTTCCACTGGTTTTACCATCAGGCCGACGTTGGCAAACACCGAGGATGTGAGTAGGGTTAGAGGTGGCGTGAAATGACATCATTTGACACTGGCATTTGGACAGTGTCCCTTTTCCACTGGACCCTGTCGCAGTAAATTCCCGGGATTGGCCATGAGGGGCTGTACTTTTGAAGTTGAAACACTTTGCAGAGCAAAGTCTTGGAATTTAATTTCTTCAACTATGTACGCTATTCCGGCGCTCCATCCTGTAGGATGTAGATGGTTCCTTTCATAGCACCTGAATCAATCCCTGACTGATCACAGAGCACTTCTGGTGTAGGGATTGCTTCAAGTGGAATTTGAGTTTGAGAGCAGAGCATTTTGAAAACCACAGGTCTAAGTTATAGGGAAAGGTTAAGCAAGATTTTTATTCTGCGGAGCATAAAAGGTTGAGGTTGGATTGGGTTGAGGTATTTAAAATTATTGGGGTATAGATTTGACGTGGGTTGAGAGAAAGGGGCAAAGGTTTCGAGGAAATGTGAGGGGGGACTTTCACTCAGAGTGGTGGGTGTGTGGAATAGACTTGCAGATGAAGTGGAGGAGGCAGGCTCAATATTAGCACTTAAGGAGAAGTGGGATATGTATTTGGACAGGAAAGGAATGGAGGGTCAAGGGGTGAGTGTAGGTCAATGGGATGAGGTAGGACAAAGTGTTCGGCGTGGACTTGGCCTATTTCGATGCTGTAATGGTTAGAGAAGTAAAACGTGTATGTGAACATTTTGGGTCCAGTGACCATAGATTAGTTTCCAATCAATTATGGATAAGAGTGGGGTCTGCTGCAACAGCACCACTCAATCAATGCACCGGACACAGTTAATCAGGAAAGATGTTTATTCAGACTTGTTCCTCTCTTAGGTCTCTTGCCCACGACCTTACCAGAGAGAGGGGGATCTTTTTCTCTTCTATCCATTAGTGACTGGTGTCACCCTCTATTCTGCTAATATTTCAAAACAGCACTGAGCCCACGTTAAATGTTCCACTTGAAACTCAAACATGTTACAGACTAAACCAAGCCAGTCATCTTTGCTAAAATTAAAGATGAGGGAGAAAATGAAGGGAATAGAAAGCAAGGGAGTAACAGGGAGAGGATGCAGAAAATAATGCAGGCTGAATGAGAGGGGAAAGAAATCAGGCTCCAGATGATTAAGGAAGACGAGGCGAAAGAAGGAGACCCTAGGACACTGCCACCCTATGTTGAGAATGAGGACTCAAAAGATTCCTTGTGGGCAAGGCTATCTGCATGTGCTTCCCAGCAGCCACCGTGACCAGTCCTGCATCTCACTTGATTCAATAAAAGGTGGTTTCAGACTTGGCTCTGACGTAAACAATTTGCTCATTTTCAAACCAACTTTACTCCCTCCGTCATTGACGGCCATGACACTGTGCACGAGTGAGGAAGATGGGGTGAAAGATCTTGAACTGAAAGTTACCTGCAGTAATTGGAAACCTGCCTTCCAGAGAGCTTCAATCATGTGAATGTTTCACCAGTTGTTGGACTTTACCAGCGATGAAACAGCGTCCCACTCCCACAGTGTTTCCTGTTACTAACTTGGACAGGAGTAAAAAATGATTCACACAAAGAATTATAAACCAGGGGAAAGATATACTCTGAAAACAACAAGAAATGTTGTTCATATCCCACTGTGCTCCCGATAGAAGTCAAAATCCAATGGGCTTTATGAACTAAAACACAAATGGAACTTAACCCAAGATTATTCCCCAACCCCCCGTCCTATTAAATGTTGAATCCTGTTGTGTGAAGAAGGAGTTGCCTGGAACGTTAGCCCATCCCAGAAAGCTCACCAGACTTGGACTGCAGATCAACACTTAAGGATGACCAGCCGCAGCTTAATTTAATGCAATGCTTATTCCCCCCCCCCCAGCAAAAATCTTCAGCATTGCTTCATTGAAACTGGTCTAATTCCAAATAAGATCAGCAATGTCTTTTGGACCGAGTACAAAAGAGAGAGAGCTGAGGTACCTTCGAAACCCAGAACCAAATACATGCAACATTCAGTGGCAGCTCTCCTTGCATCTAATCAAGCACTTTTGAGCCACTATGAACTGTTCCCCAAGAGAATTCATCCAACCATCCATGAGTGCATTCCTGTCAACTCGAAAGCCGAGAGGGGATTTGGTAGAGTATTTAAAATTACAAGAAGGATGGATAGAGTTGATGTGGATAGGCAATTCCATTGCAAGTGGGAGAGATTGAAACAAGAGGTCTTGAGTTAAGAGGCAAAAGTTTTGAAGTAACGTGAGGGGGAACTTCTTGACTCAATGGTGGCTGAGTGGAGTGAGCTTCTGGGAGAAATAGTGGCAGTAGGGTCCATTTTGTCATTTCAGAAAAAATTGGAGGGGAGGGGAATGCAGAGAGGTGGTACTGGAGGAGAGTATTTAGTTCAGAGCAGACGAGAAGGGCCAAATGACCTGTTTCTGTGCTGTAATTGTTCTAGGGGTAAAATGTGTGGCAGTAACTTGGAAGCCCAACATGAACCTTCCGACTCCTAAAATCAAGAAATTTAAGATGTTAGATTTTATTTGAAAGGTTTGGTAAATTTTTATAAATACTATCCACATGTTTTTTCTTTTTTTCTTTGCATCAGCAAAAATTAAATGAAATGGTTCTTGCAGTCAAGAGCAAGAGAATTCCTCCAATCCAGCCCTTGCCCACAAACACCCCCCCCCCCCCCATTCTGGGATCAACCCATCAGCAGCGTCCACTTCAGAGACAAACCTCAGGCACAAACATCCCAAAACCATCATCCCAAGTCAAGGGGTTAATTTTTTAAATCACTCTGCATTCATTTGATGTTATTTCAAATAAAAAATTAGTTTTTAATGCACATGTGAAATTAAATAATTTTTAAAAAATAAGATGAATGAAGAATTATTTCAGGAATTATCCACTACTCCCATTAACCCCAGACACCAGTACTGAATGAAAAACTAAACTGGCCAGATTGACTGAGTAAACAGAGCTCAAATTGGCCAAAAGGTGCTGATGCCATCATTGATTTAAATGCAAGTGACACTGAGGACTGCATTGGGACAGAGATGGTCCATGGACAGCCAATACGGACGCCTTGGGGAACAAAGCCCGCACTGCTAGTTGGGATGAATTAGATTATGACATAAGCAAATATTAGATACTACCCCCCCCCCACAGAGAGACCCAGCCTTGATTTTCATTTTTTATATTGATAGAGAGATCCCAGACATCACCAAATGTACCGAGACCCCACCGCATGTTATCAGTTAAAGGCAACGTATTCCTCTCTAATGGAACTTTTACTACCTCTATTACAGGAAACATCCTCCCTGCTTCATTTGCCATTGGAACGTTAGGCCCGCTTGTCGTCACAGGGCCAGAAAACGCTTGAGTCAGAATACTGATCGTCGTTCGAGGAGTGACGAAGGAATTTGTGAGCACGATAAGAATCCTGTTTCCCTCTGGTCTGAGATTGGATGGTGAGTCCTCAGCTACACATCCCTGCAACACACATCCCTGCAACACACTCTCCTTCGCCAACAACTTCCTCACACTCCTATTCACCCCACCAGCTCTGTGCATTCCCCCTCATTCACCTGTGATTTCCCCCCCCCCCCCCCACAAATCCCTGTTAACCTGCCACCTCCACTGAAGAGTGGGTGAACACACAAACCCCTTGCAGACGGGGCCAGATTTGATCCAGAGTCATTGACTTAACAGGACCATAACACCACCTGTGGCATAAATATTCCCAAACCAATGCTCTAGAGCAAACAGCTCAAATTCTGCATTTGAGAAGTTTGAACTGCTGCACAACCATCAGGATCAAAGAAAACCCTAGTTTGCATAGTTTTCAGCTGTCATAGACCACAAAAGGCTTCCAAACCAAAATTGAATGGACAAGCCCCAAAAACAAACAAATCTCTCATAAAGCTCTAACACTCCCCAATCTAGAAGTATCATCTCCTCAAACATCTCAATGCCACAGGTGAGAAAACTGTTTTAACACCCATCTCCAAATTAAAAAGGTGCTATTCCCTTAATTGCAGCTCTCTTGAAGGGTGGAGATGGGCCTTGTTTAAAGGGCCAGCCACAATTTACTGAGATATTTCACACCTGAATTAATTGTCCTCCTGATTCCAGCTCAGGGTTTAAAACAGGAGAGTTTCCCCACTCTCGTCACTTGCAGGTTTCAGGCAGAGATGAGGTGATGCTGCCATCAGAGGAAGGTAGGAAGCCTGGTTTTACTGTGGCTGCTTTTTCTGGGGTGGTTCTTTGAGTTGTTGGGGTGAAAGGAATCCGGTGTTTGTGGAAGCCCCTGTTTGTGGGTAGTTTGCAAACTGGTGTTCCATGTGGTTCGTGGGTATTGAGCCAGAGAAATGTGTTGCTTTAATGTGTGTGGTTTACGGTGCCTGCAACTTTAGCTCTTGTCTTGGGATGATGGTTTTGGGATGTTTGTGCCTGAGGTTTGGCTCTGAAGTTGTCGGACTCTGGCTTTCCCTTACTCTTAATTTAGTCTGTATGTGGTCTGAGTTCAGCGTGTTCTTTGAATGAAGTGATAGGAGAAGGTATTCGGTTCAACAGTCAATTTATTACACAGCACAAGAATAAAACTTTACAGAGCTCTGGGTCAGTCGTTAGTTCATAGGTCACCTGCACAGTGAGCTATTCCCCAAGACTGACCCCTATTGTCCAGTTGGCTCAGTTTATATAGATCAACCTTATCATACAGAACAAAAGTTGGCTTCCTTTGCTAGATCTTTTTGCACAAGGGTTATCACAAGTCATCTCCTGTTTTGCAGATATCTGGGGTGTAGCGCTCCCATCTTAATCCTCCAGGCCAGACTATCCTGTTGTTTTGATCAGAAATTAATTCATCACCAGATATTTCTAATCACCATTCTGTTCCTGTCTGGCCAATTTCTGCTGTTCTCTTTAACACCTCCTCATGCCTTAATCTTCCTCCTAGACTGGTTTTCCATTCCCTTGGTTTCTTGCAGGCCATTCTTTGTTCTGGTCTGGCCTGTGTCTCCTGTGCTACTCACCACCTCCTTCAGTTGGAGCTTTCCTCCTAAATCGTTTTATGAATTTCCTCTCCCTGTATTTGGGAGCAGACAATTTTGCTCAGCCAACTTCGCTCCATGCTGTGATTGCCACTTAATCACATTCCTCTTTGTCCCTGAACCATGCAGTACATATCAACTTATTAATTAATCATTTCTTTCATAATCTTTTAACCCCTAGATTCCAACAAAGTGTAGGCTGCTGATGGTTTGATCCCAGAATTGGGGTGGGGAGGGGGGCAGGGGGTGTTATTTGTGGGCAAGGGCTGGGTTGGAGGCTGCAGGGAATTCTTTTGCTCTTGACTGTAAGAAGCATTTCATTTAATTTTTGCTGATGTAACCATCTTACCTTACGTGTGTGTAATATTGCACTTTGTTACAGGACAGTCAGTCGAATTTTGATCTTGGCATGTTTAACAGAAAATGACAGTGACCCAGGTTCAAATCTGTCCCTTGTGTCAGGATTTTCCCCCCATCACCTTTTACAAAATGGCAAGGTGAACAGGGGCATTTGTGTGGGTCAGGGTTTTTTTTTAAATCAATTTTTAAGAGTTAGTTATATTCTTGTTAATTTTACAAGAATATAATTCAAATCCCGATACATGTGGTTGATTAATACAAATTGAGATCTACCCAGACCCACCCTCTCCACATCCCATATGAGGGACCAGAGATCTTCAACAGATGTTTGATTTAACCATAATATTGTGAATATTTCAAAACTTCACTTCAACCCACCTTTAGGAAATGTGGGCTCCAAAGATAGAATGTTCATCTCGTGAACGATACATTATTTTCTTGTGGTGAACAGTTCCGAACCTCAGCCAGTTTGCAAGATATGGCCAAGCACTTTCTAGCTGTACAAATTGCAGCAATTTATACCTGGTAAATATTCAGTTTTAATTTAAATTTAATTCCTTAACATCTCTTTCTCATGGATCCTGTGGGAATTTTAAAAAAAATACTTATTTCAACCAAGCTGCCCAACTTTAGGACATTGCCAAGTCAAATGCAGAAAAGTACAAATGACTTGTTAACATTTGAAACAAATCCGATTCCATGTATTTTCTTTTGAGGTGTCTGGTGAATAAAATTGTATTGAACCAGTCTATCTCATTTATAACGATCAGTCCATTTTCTATGTTCAAATCTCCATCCCATCTTTGCCTCAGTTTATGAATTCCTAATTTCTCAGCTTTTGCAGTAATTTCTACATTACTGAATAAATTGATATTCCCATGACCTGTTTCAGATGGTCAGGGCTTGTTATGACCTGTTACTGTTCTATCTGCCACTGTATTTTACATTTTTCATATCCTCTTCCTAAAGACAAGGAAAGGACTTCTTGTTGGTCATCTAATCTCATGTACCAGTTAAGGTGAGGGAACACAAAAAAATCAACAGGTGTCTGGAAGACTTGCTCACAGTTCACATTAGTAATCATTCTCTGCCTGCCTGATTTCTGGTTTCCAATTTACCCAAATGTCTTAATTTCATAGCAGTCTTAAATTCTTCACTTCAAAGCAGAAACAATGCCATTCAGGGTCTGAGTGGTGCTGGGGGCTTATTGCAGCCTTTGGATCAGGTCTAACAATTTGCACCATTGTTTTGAAGATCAGGCAGGCATTTGGATATGTATGGCTCAGTAGAGGAGGTGAGAATTGATCCATGTCTGGAATGTGCTTTTTAACTCTCTTTCCCAGCTTTCTGGCAAAGTCTGTGTGATGGTTTCCTCATCATAATTCCCAGAACAAGATATTCTACAGCTAATATTCCACACACTTCACCAAATGGGGTTAGTTGTGTGAAAAAGAAGAAATGTTTCAAGTTCCTTTCTGTGTGGATGGACAGTTTAAGGGTGAAAAAATGACCTGATGTCCACATATAGTAACTCGACCAAATTCTGTAAGGACACAAATGCTGGTGAAGCTCATCTGATCAAGCAGTGAACCTTTATAAAGTACAGATACTCGTAGCCCTGATAAAAGGCTCAAGCCAGAAACACTGGTTGTGTATCTTTTTTTAAACTTTATTTATGAATATATAAAATACATAGTAAACAAAATAAACCAACCTCCCAAAAAAAACTATATTCCATCCCCCCTCCCCATAATTACCCCCCCCCCCAAACTCCCTCGACTGAGGGAGAGAAAAATCATATCAATTCGTTGCGGCAGAATGAAAACGCCTAACCTAATTTTCCACGTCATCGCAATGCATTTACTGGCCACTGCTAATACTAACTGAATAAACTCAATTTGAGGTTTATCCATTCTTAATCCCGTTGTTCAAGTTGTAATATACCGCATTAGAAAAAGCAGTGGATCGAACATAAAAAGAGTTTCTTTAAAGTAGTTTCAAATAAATCCTCAAAGGCTTAACTTTATCACACAACCAGACAGACAAAAAAAAGTATTAATTTGAATCCCACAATGAAAACATTAGTCTGAATTACTAAATCCTTATCTTTTTTTTCCTGGAGTTAAATACAACTGATGTAAAAAAAAATTATAATTCACCCAATTATATCGCACGTTAATCAATTTAATCCACCATCTTCGCACATAGTAAGTAGTCCGTTCTTCTTGGGTTAATTCTAAAGAAGAATCTCCCATTTAATCTAAAGTTGGTTTAGCCATTTTCTGTTGTCACAAACATTTCTGGAATAGATCCCTTTTTTTGCCCCATTTACAATTTTCAATTTTAGTTAACTTGGGTATCTTCAATTCCCGCCCAAATCCACCTGTGACAGCACTTACATGGAATGACACCCGTTTACCATGTCCCTCTGTTCAACCTCACTCCTCAGTGCCCGACCGTTCACCGTGTCTATCTTTTCTTGGTTTGCCCTTCAAAATGTGACACCTCACACTTGTCTGCATTAAATTCCATCTGCCCTTTCTCCAGCTGGTCCAGATCCTTCTGCAAGATTTCCTGGCTGTCCACAACTCCTCCATTCTTGGTGTCACCTGCCAACTTGTTAATCCAATTCACCACATTATTGTTCCAGCACCTATCCCTGAGGCACAGCTCTCGTCACAGGCCTCCAGTCTGAAGAGCAATTGGTCACACCAACTCACTGGCTTCTCCTGCACAGCCGTTGTTTCACATCCAAAATACAGAGGACATATGGATGGATGTTATAATTCTCAAAGGTACATTAGTTAAAATGGTGTCAAATCACAAGGAACAGAAGTTGGCCATTCAGCCCACTGTGTCAGCTATCCCCTGATCTAAACAGTTCTCGCCTCTCATTCCAAGTTCTGGCTTTTTCCCCTGATCCCTTGATACCCTGACTCATTAAACATCTATTAATTCTGCCACCCCCCCCCCCCCCCCCACTTAAACTCCCTCAACAGTCCAGCAACAAATTCCATGACCTTCTGGTGAAATAAATTTATCATCTGCTTTAAATAGGTATCTTCTAATTCTAAGACAATGTCTTTTTATCCAAGGGAAACATTATTCACATCTACTGTCCAATCCTTTCAGCATTGGAAAGGTTTCTGAGATCTCCTCTCCTTCTTCTATACTCCAATGAAGAGTGGAGATATATCATCCTGGTAAATCTCTGCTCTCTCTCCAACATCAGCACATCCTTTTTCAGATAAACTTCGCAGTTCTCCAAATGAGGTCTCTCCCATGCCCCATCAACACCTCCCTACCCTCGAAACAAAGGCCAACATAGAATTTGCTTTCTTTTCCAGCCGATCCAACCTGGTGGTTACCCACTCACTACGTTTTCCTGAACGAGAACCCCCCCAAGTCCCTTGACACTTGAAATAATTAGATGTAATTTATGTAACAAATTTGAAATTTTTGGAAAGATTTGGGAATCCTATTTATAAACTGTAGGAATTAGGTTGTAATCGCCCAACCTGAACCTTCTGACTCCTAAAATCAAGAAAATCTGTTAGATTTTATTTGATAGCTTTTTAGTAATGTTTTTAAAAATACTTTCCAGATGTTATCTTTATTTTCTATTGGGTTGTTGGGCAGGGGGAATTTTAAAAAAAATACTATGTATTAATTTTTCATTCTCTTTGAATGAGAAATTTATGTACGCATTTAATGCATGTGAAAATAAAATTTTCAAAGAGAAGCTTAACATAACGTAATACATTTTTCTTATTTTCAAGAGTTGTGGAGAGTGAGGAGGGTTTTCATGGACTACAAAAGGATTTGGACTGTTTGGAAAGATGGCAGATGGAGTTTAATGTAGGTAAGTGTGAGGTGCTTTATTTTGGGAAGAATAACCAAGACGTATGCAGTGAAGGGGAGGGCATTGAGGAACAGAGGGACCTTGGAGGAATGGTTCAATAGACAATAGGAGCAGGAGTAGGCCCTTCGGCCTGTCGAGCCAGCACCACCATATTACAGATCATGGCTGATCACTACTATCAGTACCCCTTTCCAGCCTTATCCCCATAACCCGTAACTCCTTTGCCCACTAGAGTCTTATCTAACTCTCTTTTGAACATAATCAGCGAATCTGCCTCAACCACCCTCTGTGGCAGAGCATTCCACAGATTCACACTTCTCTGGGTAAAAAAATGTTTTCTCTTCTCCGTCCTAAAGGGCCAACCCTGTATTCTTAAACTATGCCCTCTAGTCCTCGTCTCCCCCATCACTGGGAACAAGTAATCCGACTTCACCCTGTCCATCCCCCTGATAATTTTGTATACCTCAATCATGCCCTTCATCCTTCTAAACTCCATCGGATACAAATCCAGTTTTTCTAGCCTTTCAGCATATGTCAACCCCGCAATCGCTGGAACTAACCTTGTAAATCTACGCTGCACACCCTCTATAGCTAGTATGTCCTTCCTCAAAACTGGAGACCAGAACTGGATGCAATACTCCAGGTGGGGTCTCACCAGGGCCCTGTACAACTGCAGAAGGGCGTCTCTGTTCCTATACTCCAATCCCCTCTTTATGAAAGCCCACATGGCATTTGCCTTCTGCACAGCATTCTGAACCTGCATGTTAGCCTTCAGTGACCGGTGAACAAGTACACCCAGATCCATTTTCTCCTCCCCACTCCCTAGCCTGTCTCCATTTAAATAATACTCAGCTTTCCTATTATTGCCCCCAAAATGGATAACCTCACATTTGCTCACATTGAACGTCATCTTCCATTCAGCAGCCCACACCCCCAACCTGTCCAAGTCTCTCTGCATTTTTTTGACATCCTCCTCACACCTCACACTGCCACCCAGTTTAGTGTCATCTGCAAATTTGCTCATCTTATTAATCATCCCCTCATCCAAATCATTTAGATAAATTACAAACAACTGAGGACCCAATACCGATCCCTACGGCACTCAACTCGTCACATCCTGCCATCCTGAAAAGGACCGGCTTACTCCAACCCTTTCTTTCCTATTTCTTAACCAATTTCCTATCCATGTCAGCACCTTACCTCCAATTCCATGCTCCCTGATCTTGCCCACTAGTCTCCCGTGCGGTACCTTATCAAAGGCCTTCTGGAAGTCCAAATACACCACATCCACTGGCTCTCCCAAGTCCACCCTCTTTGTCTCATCCTCGAAAAATTCCAGAAGGTTAGTCAAGCATGACTTACCCTTAAGGAATCCATGCTGACTAGCCCTTAAACTATTTCTGCCTAAGTGTTCTGGTATTACTCCTTTTATGATAGATTCCAATATCTTCCCCACCACTGACGTCAGGCTGACCGGTCTATAATTTCCTGTTTTCTCCCTCACTCCCTTCTTAAAAATCGGCACCACATCAGCCACTCTCCAATCCTCAGGGACCTCCCCGGAATCTATGGAACTTTGGAAAATGTCGACCAGTGCCTCCACAATTTCCATAGCAACTTCTTTAAGCACCCTGAGATGCAGCCCATCAGGCCCTGGGGTTTTATCAGCCCTCAGTCCCAACAATTTACTCACAACCTCCTGCTTCTAGATCCGGATATCCATTAGATCCCCTACTTCCCCAGGAAAGTTCCCCAAGTCTCTTGATACCGCATGACCACTACCCCCTAATTGACCATAACCTATATCCTCCTTGGTGAAGACCGATGCAAAGTATTTGTTAAATTCCTCAGCCATCTCCTTGTTTCCGGTAATAATTCCAGCCTTTTCCATTCTTAATTGACCAATTTTAGACCGAACCAATTTCTTCCTCTTCACATATTTAAAAAATCTTTTGCTAACCTCCATGATATTATTTGCTAATTTCCTCTCGTACTTCATTTTCCCCTCTCTTATGACTTTCTTAATTACCCTCTGATTCTCTTTGAAGGTTTCCCAATCCTCTAGCTTCCCACTCCACTTCGCTATCTTATACTTACTCCCTTTGGATTTGATATTGCACTTGATTTCATTAGTTAGCCACGACTGCCATTTGCATCTCCTAGAGCCTTTCCTCCACTTTGGAATAAATTTGTCCTGAATCCTGTGGAAAATGTCCAAAAGCACCTGCCATTTTTCCCGAGTTGACCTCCCAGCTAGTGTATCTTTCCATTTTATTTTGGCTAGCTCCTCCCTCATAGCTGCATATTCCCCTTTATTTAACTGCAGTACAGATGCTTCCGACTTCCTTTCTTTTTCCCTTTCTAATTGCAGCTCAAAAATAACCATACCATGGTCACTATTCCCTAATGGCTCCCCTACATCGAGGTCACTTATTAACTCTGCGTCGCTGCACAGCACCAAGTCCAGAATCGACTTCCCCCTGGTAGGTTCCTCCACTAGCTGCTCCAAGAAAGTATCTCGTATTGGGTAGGACACGTAACAGCAGCATTGTATAATTCAAAAGCAAGAGGAGTAGCTATATTAATTAGTAAAAATGTGCCATTTAAAATAGAAGAGGAAATAATAGATCCAGCAGGGAGATATGTAATGATGAAATGTCAGATATATTCGGAGTTTTGGAATCTACTCAATGTATATTCACCTAACGAAGAAGATCAAAAGTTTATGCAAGATATCTTTTTGAAGGTAGCAGATATGCAAGGGAACATATTAATAGGAGGGGATTTCAACCTGAATTTGGATTCAAATATGGATAAAACTGGGGAATAAAATTAACAGAAAGAACAAAGTAACCAAATTTATAATTAAATCAATGGAAGAAAGTATCTCGTAGACATTCAATAAACTCACTCTCTTGTGTTCCTGCCCCCATCTGATTATCCCAGTCCACTTTCATGTTGAAGTCCCCCATAACTACCGTATTGCTACACTCTTAATTCCTGATTTATACTGCCACCGATATCTGAGCTACTTTTCGGAGGCCTGTAAATGACCCCCATTATGGTCCTCATGCCTTTACAATTTCTTAATTCTATCCAAACAGACTCTACCCACCTGTTTCAATGTCTTTCCTTTCAAACGCCTGAATTTCATTTCTTACCAACAGAGCTACCCCACCCCCTCTTCCCAACTGTCTGTCTTTACTATAGGATGTGTACCCGGGAACATTGATTTCCCAATCCTGCCCTTCCCGCAGCCATGTCTCCGTAACTCCGACATCTCCTGTCCAAGCTGCAGATTGCAAGGGCTGTAAAGTGCTGCCACCGCCTGTTCACACCGAGTACTGCATGCATGAAGCGAGAGGGGGAGAGAGAGAGAGAGAGATCTAGGTATAATACCACCACCTGGTCTCCGGACTCGCGAACTACAGGATACATGATTTTTATTTTTCATGGGAGTGTTGGAGTATGAGAGGAGACTTGATTAAGGTTAACAAAATAGAGCAAGATGGATAATATGGAGCTCCAATGAAGAGCGAGGTCTCACCTGTGAAGGAGCAAGTGTGAGATCTCCCAGTTCATTCTTGCTCGGGCAGTGGTGGCCAATTGCAAGACAGCACCAATTAGGGGAAGAGAATATGCTGTTTCTGGTCATGGGTTTGAAACGGTTTCCCCAGTTGTGCCATTCAGACTCAAGAGAGCAGATGCTTGCAGACAGGAAGGAAACCTAGTTTTATTGTGGAGAATTGCTTGTTTTTCGGGGTGAAGGTTGTTTGTGGTCTGAGATTCCTAAATATTTTACAATGGAAGCAGCACTTTTCCTTGTGCCTGATTGCTACATAGCGGGTAAAATGTCTCAAATCTATCGCTCAGCCAGTACTTTTGGTCATTGATTTGGAGAGAGAGTGATGGCTTGGCAATATTTATAGCATGGTGAGTCCAAAGCTCTCAAAGTGACAGTGTGGAAGGAGTTTGTCTGTTCTTTGTGTTTTCTACCACCCTTGAGAACTTAAAAGGTGTCCGTGAATTGTGGTATTGGTGAGACACAAGATTGTTTTGCCCTCATTTTGTTCTGTATGTCTATAAAGTTTCAGTTTAGGGATAAAATGTCCAGACACTGTTCTGTTCAAAAGTCTAGTAACCAAATCAGATTCTCCCGAGTTCTTGTCATGGATATGCATCAAGAAGCCTGTTTTGCAGCAGTCGTGCTGCATTAGAGGTGCACATACAATTTTCAAAAATAATGAGTTTGAAACCAGAAAAAGATCAGGTCGTGCCCAAAGGTTCATCCGTGCAGTTGAATTGAATTGATGCCCCCAGGACCAGAATGTGCACTTCCACCCCATGGTCTTGAGCTTCCCAATTCGCCAATGAACTTACGGCCCCCTTGAGCTGTGGAGTGTGGGAGGAAATCCACACAGACACCAAGAGGATGTAGAAACGTCTTGCAGTCAGTGCTCACTTGATCCATGACTCGTGCTGGAGAGGTGGGACAACTGTCCTGCCTTCATCTTGTGTTGGCTGATTTTTGTCTGATGGTGGATGGAGGTCTGACATGATATTCCCTTGGCCTTGAGGGAAAGAAGAGTAGAAATTGCAAGGGCTCTGACAGAAATATTTAAAACCTGTTTATCCATGGGTGAGGTGCCAGAGGAATGGATGTAATCTAATGTTCCCTTGTTTAAAAACGGCTTCAAAAGCCAACCAGGTGAGCCTGACATGATAGGTTAATTATTGGAGGGTAATCAGAGAGTACCTCGAAAAGAATCTGTTCAAATAGCTGGCCTTGATCAACCATCGCATAGAATACTGGAGTCGGGCAGTGAGGTTGAGACTAGACAAGATATTGGTGAGGCTCTTTTGTGAGTACTGTGTGCAATTCTGGTCACCAAATGAGAGGAAAGCTATCAATAAAGTAGAGAGGGTGCAGAGAAGATTTACGTCAATGTTACCTGGATATCAGCAATTAGATTACAAAGAAAGATTGAGCAAATGAAGTCTTTATTCTTTGGATTGTAGATAGTTGAGAGGGGATTTGATCGAAGTCTTTAAAATTACTAGGAGGATAGAACGAGTTGATGTGGAGAGACTTTTTTCATTGCGGGGAGCAGGGATTGAAACAGGAGGTAAAAGTTTGGAAGTAACATGAGGGGGAACTTCTTTACTCAGAGTGGTGGCTGAGTGGAGTGAGCTTCCGGGAGAAATAGTGGCGGCAGGGTCCATTTTGTCATTTCAGGGAAAATTGGTGGGGAGGGGAATGCAGAGAGGTGGTACGAGAGGAGAGTATTTAGTTCAGTGCAGACAAGAAGGGCCAAGTGACCCGTTTCTGTGCTGTAATTGTTATAGGGTTAAAATGTGTGGCAGTAACTTGGAAGTCCGATGCGTATTTGGGAATGGGTCGATAGCCACACTGAAATAGGCCGTTGTATCCCACTTGAAATAATTACATTGAATTCACGGAACAAATTTGAATTTCTCTTTTGAAGATTTGGGATGTGTATTTACCAATTGTAGGAATTAATTTGTAATCACCCAACACGAACTTTCTGACTCCTAAAACCAAGAAAAGCAAGATTTTATTTGAGAGTTTTGCTCAATTTTTATGAATACTATCTAGATGTTTCCTCTCTTTATTGTTTTCTATTGGGCAGCTGTGGGAGGGGTTACTTTTTAAATCACTATGCATTAATTTTATCTTATTTTCAAATAAGAAATTTAAGTTTTTTAATGCATATGTTAAATTAAATGTAAAAATGTTACAAATAAGATAAATGAAGAATTGTTTCAGGAACTGGCGATCTTCCACGAGTGCCGTGAACCCCAGGAAGCAGGAATGTGTGAACGAAACACAAAACTTGCCAGAACAACTGAGGAAATATGGCTAAAAGTGCCCAAAAATGTGCTGATGCCATCTTGATTTTAATGCAGGTGACACCGAGGAATGCGTTGGGGCAGATATGGTCCATGGACAGCCAATACGGATGCCTTGGGGAACAAAGCCCGCACCACCAGTCGGGATGGTTAATGGTGGGTAATGAATAAGCAAATATTAGAGACACTGATAGAGAGCGACACACATACCCAGACAGACACACACACACACACACACACACACACACACACACACACACAGGCAGAGACAGAGAGAGACTCTGACAGCGAGAGAGAGAGAGACACACACACAGACGGAGACACACACAGACAGATAGAGAGACACACACAGATGGAGAGAGAGATACACATAGAGACAGAGAGACACACACACACATGACACAGAGAGACACACACACACACAGACAGAGAGAGAGAGAGAGAAACACACATTCAGACACAGAGAGAGTCACACATTGAGACACAGAGGGAGAGACAGAGAGAGAGACACACACAGACAGTGACACACACAGAGACACAGAGAGGGAAAGACACACAAACAGACAGAGAGAGAGAGAGAGACACAGAGAGAGAGATAGACAGAGAGAGAGACATGGACAGAGAGACACAGACAGAGAGACACACACACACACAGACACACACACACAGACACACACACACACACACACAGAGACACACAGACACAGAGACAGACACAGAGACAGATACAGAGACACAGACAGAGAGAGACACACACACATACCCAGACAGACAGACACACTCACACACAGACACAGAGAGACAGATATACAGACACAGACACACAGAGAGACACATACAGACAGAGAGAGAGACACTGACAGCGAGAGAGAGACAGAGAGAGAGACACACAGACAGAGAGAGACACACAGACCGAGAGAGACACACAGACCGAGAGAGACACACAGAGTGACACAAAGAGAGACACAGAGTGACACAAAGAGAGACACAGATAGAGAGAGAGACACAGACAGAGAGAGAGACACAGACAGAGAGAGAGACACAGACAGAGAGAGAGACACAGACAGAGAGAGAGACACAGACAGAGAGAGAGACACAGACAGAGAGAGAGACACAGACAGACAGAGACACAGACAGAGAGAGAGAGAGACACAGAGAGATAGAGACACACACAGACTGACAGAGAGAGACCCCTTGGTTGTGCACTTAACTCCCTCATCTCTCCTGGCAGGATATCATCACCTTTCCTACCCGTGGACCATGACATCTGTCTGCTCATTCTCCTTCCTGAGAATGGTGTGAACTCTACCCTAGAAACTCCACAGCAAAGAAAAGAGACCCTTCGGCCCTTCTCGTCCATGGTGAAATATCATTCTGCCAGTCTCATCGACCTGCACCCAGTCCCTAACCCTCCTGACTTCTCACATCCATGGATCTCTGCAATTGATTCTTAAAACGTAAGAGTTTGAATGTTAAATGGCAGACCATTGAGGAGTGTTGTCAAACAAAGGGATTGAGGAACTGTGGTACAGAACTGCCCGAAAGTGGAGTCCCTTGTAGAGATGGGGGGGTGGGGGGGAGTGAAGAAAGTTTCTGGTATTTTGGCCTTCAGAAATGAGAGGATTGAGTGCAGGAGGTGGGAGGCCACGAGGAAGTTGGACGAGGCATGGGTGAGGCCAACTTGGGAACATTGTGTGTCGTTTGGGTGGTCGGAGGAGAGGAAGGATAGGAATGAGACAGCGCGTCGAGGAGAGGGACAAGAAGGTGGTCTGGCTTTCGGGGTTTGAGTTCCAGGGGAAGGTTGGACAGGCTGGGACTTTATTCCCTGGAGCGTAGAAGATTGAGGAAGATTTGAAAATTGTGAGGGGGGACGGATCGTGTCCATGGGGACAGGCTGTTTCCAAGGAGAGTGGAAGAGATTCAAAGAGGAGGACATGGATTGAGATTGAAGGGGGATTTTCTTCCCTCAGAGGGGGGTGGGAGCGTGGAATGAGCTTTGGGCCAAGGTGGTGGAGGTGGGATGGATTGGAATCTTGGGGGAGAATGTGGGGCAGGTCCTGGTGTGGAAATGTGCAGCCTGAAGGGGAGATGGACTGGAGGCCCGAGGCAGCTCTCGGACACTTCCCCAGTGGGACGAGGTTCTCAGGAGAGAGGGGGCTCCAAAGGGCTGGACCTCGAGCCCTGGGGCTCCATCCAGGGGCTCGGGGTGGTGGAGAGGAGATCCCGTGGAGGGGTGGATCAAGCTCTCGCGAGAGCGACCCCTGGTGGCTGCCATGTTGTTGATCTTTCCCGCCTTTGGAGGAGTTGGTCACGAGCGGGAGGGGTAGAGAGGTTCGTGTCGGTTCCTCACGGGTGGGAATCGGGGCATTTTGGGAGCGAGACCAGAGAGGACGGAGTTTCCACGGGTCGCCCTTTGGGTCTGGAGCGACCGGAGCTCGGAGGGGAACGGGCAGGGGGATGGTTGTGAGGTGGGGCCGGGGTACCGTGAGGGAGTTTGGGTCGGGGTGGCGTTAGGGTGTGTGGTAGTCGGGAACCCGCGAGGCTGAAGTGGGGGTCGGGGTCCGTGAGGCTGTGGGGGGGAGGGGGATCTGCGAGGCTGAGGGGGATCGGGGACCCGCGAGGCTGAGGAGGGTCGCGGCCCGCGAGGTTGAGGGGGGTCGTTGCCCGCTAGGCTGTCGCGTCCCGTGTTGTTGTGGGGGGTCGGGGCCCACGAGGCTGAGGGGGGAATGCTCCAACGAGGCTGAGGGGTGTCGGGACCCGCGAGGCAGAGGGGGGAGAGGGACGGGGACCCAGAAGGGTGAGGGGGTCGGGGACCCAGAAGGGTGAGGGGGTCGGGGACCCAGAAGGGTGAGGGGGTCGGGGACCCAGAAGGGTGAGGGGGTCGGGGACCCAGAATGATGAGGGGGGTCGGGGACCCAGAAGGGTGAGGGGGACCCGCCAGAGGGGTGTGGGAGATCTGCCAGAGGAGTGAGGGACACGCAAGGCTGTGGGGGGCGGGGATCCTGCGAGGCTGAGGGGGACGGGTATCCAGAAGGATGAGGGGGGACGGGGACGGGGACCCAGAAGGCTGAGGGGGGACGGGGACCCAGAAGGCTGAGGAGGGACGGGGACGAGGACCCAGAAGGCTGAGGGTGGATGGGGACGGGGACCCAGAAGGCTGAGGGAGGACGGGTCGGGGACCCAGATGGTTGAGGGGGGGGCAGGAACCGGGACCCAGAATGATGAAGGGGGTCGGGGACGAGGACCCAGAAGGCTGAGGGGGGACGGGGACACAGAAGGCTGAGGGGGGACAGGGACGGGGACACAGAAGGCTGAGGGGGGACAGGGACGGGGACCCAGAAGTCAGAGAGGGGACGGGGACGGGGACCCAGAAGGCTGAGGGGGAACGGGGACCCAGAAGGATGAGGGGGGACGGGAACCCACAAGGCTGAGGGGGGACGGGGACGGGGACCCAGAAGGCTGAGGGGGGACGGGGACCCAGAAGGCTGAGGGGGGACGGGGACCCAGAAGGCTGAGGGGGGACGGGGACCCAGAAGGCTGAGGGGGGACGGGGACCCAGAAGGCTGAGGGGGGACGGGGACCCAGAAGGCTGAGGGGGGACGGGGACCCAGAAGGCTGAGGGGGGACGGGGACCCAGAAGGCTGAGGGGGGACGGGGACCCAGAAGGCTGAGGGGGGACGGGGACCCAGAAGGCTGAGGGGCGACGGGGACCCAGAAGGCTGAGGGGGGACGGGGACCCAGAAGGCTGAGCGGGGACGGGGACTCAGAAGGCTGAGGGGGGTGGGGACCCAGAAGGCTGAGGAGGACGGGGACCCAGAAGTCTGAGGGGGACGGGGACGGGGTCCCAGAAGGCTGAGGGGGGACGGGGACCCATAAGGCTGAGGTGGGACGGGGACGGGGACCCAGAAGTCTGAGGGGGGATGGGGACCCAGAAGGCTTAGGGGGGATTGGGACCCAGAAGTCTGAGGGGGGATGGGGACGGGGACCCAGAAGGCTGAGGGGGGACGGGGACCCAGAAGGCTGAGGGGGGACGGGGACCCAGAAGGCTGAGGGGGGACGGGGACCCAGAAGGCTGAGGGGGGACGGGGGCCCAGAAGGCTGAGGGGGGACGGGGACCCAGAAGGCTGAGGTGGGATGGGGACCCAGAAGGCTGAGGGGGACGGGGACCCAGAAGGCTGAGGGGGACGGGGACCCAGAAGGCTGAGGGGGGACGGGGGCCCAGAAGGCTGAGGGGGGACGGGGGCCCAGAAGGCTGAGGGGGGACGGGGACCCAGAAGGCTGAGGGGTCGGGGACCCAGAAGGCTGAGGGGGACGGGGACCCAGAAGGCTGAGGGGGACGGGGACCCAGAAGGCTGAGGGGGACGGGGACCCTGAAGGCTGAGGGGGACGGGGACCCAGAAGGCTGAGGGGGACGGGGACCCAGAAGGCTGAGGGGGACGGGGACCCAGAAGGCTGAGGGGGACGGGGACCCAGAAGGCTGAGGGGGACGGGGACCCAGAAGGCTGAGGGGGACGGGGACCCAGAAGGCTGAGGGGGACGGGGACGGGGTCCCAGAAGGCTGAGGGGGAACAGGGACCCATAAGGCTGAGGTGGGATGGGGACGGGGACCAAGAAGGCTGAGGGGGGGACGGGGACCCAGAAGGCTGAGGGGGGACGGGGACCCAGAAGGCTGAGGGGGGACGGGGACCCAGAAGGCTGAGGGGGGGTCGGGGACCCAGAAGGCTGAGGGGAGACGGGGACCCAAAAGGCTGAGGGGGGACGGTTCTTGGACCCAGAAGGCTAAGGGGGGACGGAGACGGGGACGGGGACCCAGAATGCTGAGGGGCGACGGGGACCCAGAAGGCTGAGTGGGGACGGGGACGGGGACCGGGACCCACAAGGCTGCGGATGCCTGGAGCGCATGGCCGGGCAGGATAGTGGAGTCTGGAATAATAGCGACCTTTAACATTTAGACAGGCACATTGATGCAAGAAAAATAGTGGGTTACGGGTGTGAGTGGATAAAGGTTCAGTTTGTAGTAGGTTTGAGCTATTGTCTTGTGACCCCAATACCCCTGAGCAAAAAGCTCTGCAAAAGTATGGACACCACCCTGGACATCTCAGGTAAAAACCCTCCACCATTGAGAACATTTGCAGGGAACGCTGCTGTCAGAGAGCAGCAGAAATCAAGGATCCACATTACCCGCTCTGTTCTCACTGCTCCCATCAGGATAGAGGTATAGCCAGGTTCAGGAACAGCTGCTTCCCCTTCACCTCGAGACTCAACACACATTCAGGGACTCATTTAAAGAGTCTCCCTTTTGCACTTTGAATTTTTTCTCTCTCTATTGCAGTTTGTTTTCATTTCCACATTTTCAGAGATTACAAGTAGATGAGTCCAGTTGGGGAAACTTGGTTTTGCTCTATATAATGGTTACTTTTAACTCCTTTTATTGTTCATTTATATTAGTGTCTGGGCCCCTATGTGGACCAGGTACAGCTGACAGACCTTTACCAAAGGGTCACGTTTATGTGATTTTTTTTTTCCGTAGGTAACTGCAGTTCATTTCCACAGCCCAGCGTGCTATCGGACATCCAGTTGATCGTGATACATCTCTTCGCGAAGGCCAGTGCTATTTTTATAAATGAGGTTAGATATTTGGTCAAGTTGTCGCTTGTTTCAATGAACAGATTGCTCCAGGTCTCACGTGGAGGTCACTGCTGTGATCGTGGTTAATTTTTCTGCGCTTTCTTGCCAAAATGGCCTCACTTTCACGCACGACCACGTAGAAAAGTTTAATGATGCTCATCATCCCATTGGCCTTCATAACTATCCTATCAACCTGAGCGGCAACCTTGAGGGATGTTTGCATTTGAACCCCAAAGTCCCTCTGTTTATCCTCACTCATGTAACCGACTGGTAACCTTGTACCCAGCCTTCTGGTTTGTCCTTCCAAAATCCATCACCTCACACTTACCTGGATTGAAATCCTTATCCTTCGACAACCTTCAGCTTCATCCACAACTCCTCCAACCTTCACATCATCTGCAGACTTACTGACCCATCTTCTGCCTCTTCATCCAGTTCATTTATAAAAATCATCAAGAGCAGGGGTCCCAGAACAGATCCTTGTGGCACTCCACTCCTCTCTGCTTTCTTCCAACAAGACATTTTTTTATCCACAGCCAAAGTTACCCTGATCCTTTGCCTAATTGCTTTCTGATGAGTCTCGTCAAATTCTTGCTAAAATCCATGTAGACCACATCTACCACACGACCCTCATTCATTTCCTTTGTTACCCCACTCAAATAAAACTCATTTAGACTCACGAGGCATGACCTTCCCATCACAAAGCCATGCTGACTGTCCTTGAGAAGTCTGTACTTCTGCAAATGCTCATAGATCCTATACTGGTCTATAATTCCCAAGATTCTCCCCATTACCTTTTCTAAACAAGGCAACTGCATTTGATGGTTTGAGCTGGATTTTGGGGGCAGGGGGCTGGGTGGTTGTGGGCAAGGGCTGGGTTTGGGGGCTGTAGGGGACTCAGGGAATTCTCTTTTCCTCTTGACTGCAAGGAACACTATGTCTGACTTCCTGCTAATCTGATTCTGTCTGCTTTATGACTGAATGAAGTGAATTTTGTGTCATATTGCACTTTATACCATGACAATCAATTGAATTTTGATCTTGGCATGTTTGGAAGAATGTTCTTAGTGACAGTGACCCAGGTTCAAATCTGTCACCATGTAAGGGGTTTGAGTGTTTTTTTTTCTCACCCTTGTTGAAGTTGATTTCCTGTCAAGGTACAAAAAGGTACAGTAACAAACCACAAACTCTAAAACACAGTCTTTATTGAGTCATGCCAGCAGGAATGAGGGGTACCAGTGGTGGGTGAACAGACTCACCTCACTATCAATGTTTGAACGGCAGTTAAAGAACACCGTCACATGGTAGAGCTTTTAAGACATTTTCCTGCCAACAAATTGGATAACATTTCTTGGAAGGTATTAGTACAGCTTCTGCTTTACATTTTGCACATCCTCTTCCTCAAGACATAGAAAGGATTTGTTGTTGGCAATTTAATCTCATGTGCCCATTATAATTAAGAACATCCTTCTGGTCTACAAAATTTCAACAGAAATCTGGAAGGGTTGCTCACAGTACACATTGGTAATCATTCTCTGCCTGTCTGATTTCTGGTTTCCAATTTACACATGTAAATGTCTAATTTCATAGGAATTTTTAATTCTTGAAGTTGACAATGGTGGCTAACAGTTCAAAGCAGAAACTGCCATTCTGGGACTGAGTGGTGCTGAAGGCTTCTTGCAGCCTTTGGATCAAACCTGATGAGCCTCCTTCAGGTGGCCAGAATACCCCCGATGTAAAGTCACATATTCTACCCGAATGCGGCTGTAAGGAGGCCATGTGAAAGAGCCTGATGCGGCTCGGAGGAGTACTTACCAATCTTCCTTCGGGAGGTGTGATCTCCGTGTCTGAGCAATACCCCCGAGGACCCTGAATGCAGCCGCCTGATGATAATCAGCCAGGGACCCAAATCCCCGTGCCTGACAGCCCCCCTCCTCGTGCCCGTCAACCCACCCTTCCCGCGTCCGACAGCCCCATTCACCTCACCCGAGAGCCCCCATCACCGCGCCCGACACCACACATCACTGTTGCCTGACAGCCTCCCCTGCCCCAACATCCTGTGCCAGCCGCACCTGCCCTGATGTCCTGCGCTGACAGGAACTGGAGTGCGCTCTGAGGCGCCTCTCCTGCAGCTGTCCCTTTCAGGCTGCCATCTGAAAGAACATTCCATAGGGCTGTTTCTGCTTCTGCAGACTGATTCTTGACGTAGAATGCAGCTGAAAGTGGCTCCAGCTGTAGTCAATTCGCACTATTGTTTTAGAGATGAGGCAGGCATTAGGATATGAGACTCAGTCGAGGAGTTGAGAATTGATTCCTGTCTGAAATGTCCTTGGTCACTCTCTCTCCTAGCTTCCTGGCAAAATCTGTGTGATGATGTCTTCATCAGAATTATCAGAACAAATCCAGCTAATATTCTGCACCCTTCATCAAATTGGAAAGTGAATGGGGGGATTTGTGTGGTCAGGGCTTAATACGACACAGAATAATGCAGGTCTGTGTGGATTCAGTTGAAATGAGAGGGCAGATAACCTTTAACTTATCCCTTATCCCCCAACAAACCCACTCCCCCAATGCTAATCCCCCAAATGGCACAAGGTTGAACTGAGTCCTTTCAGGGTGAGAGGCAGAAGAGTGGCCTTTGTTCTGTACAAGGGCCAACAGATGCCAAGGACCGATCACCTCAAGGAGTGAACGAGGATTTAGAATAGGTTTTCCCCAACACAGAATAAAGTAGGAGCAGGAGGCTGTTTCTCCCCGTGAGCCTATTCTGCCTTTAGGTGAAGGACCACCAGAATGAGGAATAAAGAATGAAGCTGGAGGAACTCAGCAGGTTAGGCAGTGTCCATGGAGAGAGATGGTCAGTTAATGATTCAGGTCCGTACACAGACTGAAGGGAGAAGGGGAGCTGGCACAAAATTGGGAGGGCCCAGTGCCTCGGAAGCCACAGAGGATTACAAGACCACCCGACAGGCTGAACTTGTGATGGACACTATGAACTATGTATGTCATAAAGTACAGTATGTGCTCTGTGTCGCCACATCACCTTGTTGAGTTTTATCTCAAAGAAGTGGTGAAAGGCTTTGATATAGATGTATGGACTGGCCAGTCCATATCTACCTGACCTTCTCCAACCTCTCCCTTAGCTCCACCCTGGATTTCCCGGACTTGCCCCCTCTTGCTTCTGTTCATGGAACCTGGCCCAGTCGTGTATCAGTAATGCTCAGGTTTTTGGTCATTGAAGGTGTTGAATCACTCCATCCTATTTGACGTGATTATTGTGTGCACCACAATGCTGATCCCAAAGGCTTTGGGCAATGTGTCCACCTGGTGTAACTGTGCCCAAACTGTCTGGGCTGCACACGTAGATGAGGAATCGAACTCCAACTTTGAGTTGACTCAGAGAATTAATGAAGGACACAGAGTTTCACCAAACCACACTCCAACTCTCTTTCGTTCTTATATGCAAGATTCTTTGCACAAAACAGAGAGAGAGTTATTGATCGTATTTACACCAGCTTGACTTCAAGTTACTAGATAGTCTCGCGAGCCATTTACTTGAATGATGGCTCGCGTGGCAGCACCCACTTCTGGCGACCGTGGGTCACTCTGATTAGGGCGTCCGAGCAATGCCAGCATAAATGTTGCCAATATTTAGGAGAAGTGTTGCCCAATTAAGGAATGGTTGTGGTGTTTTGGAGAATGTGTGTACAATGGTTGTTTTGGGAGAAGTGGAGGTTCTAATAAACAAAAACTGAAGGTTGTGTTTTGAAGGAAAGTATGGAGTGTTTTGCTAAAAAGGGACAAAAGTTGTATTTTTCAAACTATGTCCTGTTTTTGGGTCAAAACCGACATCTTTGCTGTGCAAAAATGTGTGCAATTTTCATTTCAAAAGCCAAAACTGTGATTTACAAATTGGGGTTGAAAAAAACATCTGTGCTTTGTAAAATATGAGACTATAAGATACAGGAGCAGAAGTAGGTCATTTGGCCCATTGTGTCCATTCCATCATGAACTGATCCATTCTCCCACTCACCTTTAATACCTTGACTATTCAGATATGTCACGGAGTTGTGTTAACCTTTAATATTAATTTAATATTTCTCGTATATAAAAATGTCTTAGTAAATTAAATTACTGAAGTAAAATATTGTATCTGCATTCTTGATGAGTTAGCTTGGATGTTTCCAGGTGTACAGAAGCCATACCACTTGAGAACATTAAAGCAAAAACTGTGTCTGGGGCTCGAGAAAAATTTTTTCAATTGGTTTGGTTTGCCTCAAGAACTGAAATCAGATCAGGGAAAGAATTTTATGTCAGATGTATTTCAACCGTTAGTTTATAAACAAGGAGCTCAACAAATTGCATTGTCAGGATTTAAATATGGCGGTTCGGAAATTATGTAAAGATAAAATGGCCAGGGTTTCTTTGGAAAAATTGACTTGGAAATATGAGTTGGTGGGGGTGGGGGGGGGGGGGTGGTTGTGGTTTGTGTCTTCCTCATTTTAAGAATTTTAAAAAGCAGCTCAATTGAGATTTATAAATATATTGTATAATTTAGATGATATTCCAGCTTGGGTTTCTGTTGAATTTAATGCAATAGGGAATACGGATCCCCAAGATTTTATTTACAAATGGAATCCTAAGCTTTATTTAGAAGTGGGGAATCATCTATTTTGAAACATTTGATTGAGTTGATAATGAAATTGGCATGAAAGGTTTAATATTGAAATAGGCATTTTCCTTTTTCAATAGACAACCAATTCTGGAAGATTTGGAGATGGAAGGGTATTAAGAAAATTAGTTTTGAGGATGTGAGATTGAAATCTTTGAAAGAATTATCTTATTACCAAGTTAAAGCTTTTTTATCTGTAAAAATAGGTCTTACTTTGATGTTACCTAATCAAAGTGAATTAGAATTACTGATTTGTTATCCTACTGGAAATAAATTTATTTCAGTAATGTATAACTTGCTTCAATCTAAGGCCCCCAAAACTGGAGTGAATAAATCTAGATGAAGATGGGAAATAGATTTAAATTCTCAAATAAGTGAAAAGGATTGGATGGATTTGTGTAAATAATATGACTAAGATATAGGTTGGTTCAATATAATTTTTTACATCAGTTCTATTTGACTCCACAAAAATCAAATAGATTAAATCCTGCCGTATCGGATTAATGTTTTCGATGTGGACCTGAGATTGGAACATTTTTGCATTCAACTTGGCAATGTCCTAAAGTTAGACAATTTTGGATTGGGGTACGTAATTTTCACAGGCCTTCATGTTATTTTTACCGAGTAATATTAAGCTCACACCAAGACTCAAGAGCAACTTGTCCGTGAACTACTCTTTGCAGACGATGCCGCTTTAGTTGCCCATTCAGAGCCAGCTCTTCAGCGCTTGACGTCCTGTTTTGCGGAAACTGCCAAAATGTTTGGCCTGGAAGTCAGCCTGAAGAAAACTGAGGTCCTCCATCAGCCAGCTCCCCACCATGACGACCAGCCCCCCCACATCTCCATCGGGCACACAAAACTCAAAATGGTCAACCAGTTTACCTATCTCGGCTGCACCATTTCATCGGATGCAAGGATCGACAACGAGATAGACAACAGACTCGCCAAGGCAAATAGCGCCTTTGGAAGACTACACAAAAGAGTTTGGAAAATCAACGAACTGAAAAAGCTCACAAAGATTAGCATATACAGAGCTGTTGTCATACCCACACTCCTGTTTGGCTCCGAATCATGGGTCCTCTTCCGGCATCACGCTTCCACCAGCGTTGTCTCTGCTCCATCCTCAACATTCATTGGAGCGACTTCATCTCCAACATCGAAGTACTCGAGATGGCAGAGGCCGACGCTGCTGAAAATCCAACTGTGCTGGGTAGGTCACGTCTCCAGAATGGAGGACCATCGCCTTCCCAAGATCGTGTTATATGGCGAGCTCTCCACTGGCCACCGAGACAGAGGTGCACCAAAGAAGAGGTACAAGGACTGCCTAAAGAAATCTCTTGGTGCCTTCCACATTGACCACCGCCAGTGGGCCGATAGCGCCTCAAACCGTGCATCTTGGCGCCTCTCAGTTTGGCGGGCACACATCGAGACGCAGTCGAATCGGCTCTGCACTGTTACGGCCGCAGCAGCAGTGTAGCCGTGTCAAGATGGTACTGCTGGGCGCATCATCTCCCCAGTTCAAATGGGCCATGCAGATGCACTTGGCTGCGTCGTTACATCACCACCCCTGTGTGGGCGGCACTTACGGGCCACCTGATAATATAAACTGTTGGAAGTGCAAGCGACTAACAGAGTCATCTTATTTCATTTCTCCTTGTAGCTACCGCTACAATTGGTGACCCCGACGAGTCCAGACGATTCTGGACTCCACACCATGGATGCTGCAGCAGTCAACGCAGTGGCTATGAAATTGCCAACCTCTGGACGCTTCGCCCACGCACTTGGTTCAGGCAAGCGGAAGCACGATTTCACCTCCGGCAGATCACGTCTGACTCGACAATGTTCTACCATGTCGTCAGTTCCCTGGACCAAGAGACCGTGGCCAGGGTGGACGACCTGATACACGATCCCCAGAGGAAGGAAATACCCAGCCCTTCACAAACTCCTCTTGAGGGCTTTCGGCCTGTTCAGACGACAGTGCGCTGCCAGGCTGATGCACCTGCACAGCTAAGGAGACAGAACACCATGTGCCCTAATGGATGAGATGGTCGCACGAGCAGAGGGCCACAAGTCATGCCTCATGTCTGAGTAGGCTTTCTTGGAACAGATGCCAGATGACATACAACTGCCGTTGACGGACGAAGATTTCTCAGACCCACGTATGGTCACGGCCAGAGCTGATGCGCTATGGCACATGAAACAGGAAAATGAGTCCGCCATGAACCGATTGACTCATCCTCATGTGGGGCAGCAGAACTGATCCCACCCGAACCGAGCACAACCGCCCCCCACCAAATTAGCAGAGGCACTGAACGTTAGCTGGTGTCTTTATCAGCAACACCGATGGGCTCCAGCGTGAAGATGCAGCCAGCCCTGCTCATTTTCAGAAAATGCCCAGGCCAGCCGCCGCTCATGGACAAGGTGGCTGACCTCACCAATAGCCTCTTGAACATTACTGACAAGGCTAGTGGCCGGCACGGATGCTGAACTCAGTGTCATCCCACCAATCGCCCTGAAGAGACGAACATACCCACAAGGTCCCACCCTCTGGGCGACAAAAAAGACTGCCATCAAGACCTTTGTCATGCACAATGTCCAAAAACAACTCGGCAGATAAAATTTCTAGTGGAATTTCATTCGAGCCACTGTGGACACATCACCTCTCGGCGCAGACTTTCTACGAGCACACAGCCTGCCTTTGGACGTGAAGGCCAAGAAAAACAGAAACCGTCGTCCAGTGTCCACTCACCCATCACATCGGTGTCACCAAATTGTTAGGTATGTCTCATTCATTCATGAACAAAGCAGACCTAACACAATCTGCACCTGCAAGTTGTTGCTCGAGTGCAAAACCAAGTCAAACAAACAGGTAACAATCTGCACCTGCAAGTTGTTTCACAGCGAGTGCACGAGTGAGTCAAAAAAATTGGGAACAAACTGCACTTGCGAGGTGTGAGTGCACGACCAGGTCAAACAAACCAGTAAAAAACTGCACCTGCAAGGTGTTTCACAATGAGTGCACGGCCGAGTCCTACAAACCGGTAACAAACTGCACCTGCAAGGTGTTTCACAGCGAGTGCACGGCTGAGTCCAACAAACCGGTAACAATCGGCACCTGCAAGTTGTTGCTCGAGTGCAAAGCCAAGTCAAACAAACCGGTAACAATCTGCACCTAGAAGTTGTTTCACAGTGAGTGTACAAGCGAATCAAAAAAATTGGTAACAATCTGCACCTGTGAGGTGTGAGTGCACAATCGGGTCAAACAAACCAGCAACAAACTGCTCCTGCAATGCGTTTCACAGCGAGTGCATGACCGAGTCTAAGTAATAAAACTGGAAACCAACTACGCCTGCAATGGTTTTCACAACAAATGCACGCCCGATTCAAACCAACTGCTCACAAACTCTATTAAATGCACAAAAATACCTGTTTGTAAATTAGGAAGAAAACAAATCCAAAGGATGTGCTGAGTTAAATGTGCAAACAATCTTGGAAAACAGCACAAAACAGAATGTCGATGACGCTTTGGCATGTGGTGTCTGGAATGGTAATCTGTTTTTACCAAAGTGGTTTGCAGACTTTCTAAATGAAGTCAAGAGGTGGATTCACTTTTTAGAAAGCATGTTATATGCATCATGTGAAGAAAGAACTCATTTCATAATTTTGTTTTTAAAGGACATTTCTGGATTCGTGGGAGTTGGAGGGAGAGGAGATTGGAGGAAAAGGTGAGTGCAATGAACAAGGTGACTGTTTCGTATTCAGCATGTCAAAATATAAACTTATAATTTGATCATTTTGATTTTAAAGGACCATTACCAAACCTGTCAGATTTGGAGCAAGTGAGAGGAGGATACTGCGCTGGGAAAGGTGAGTAAAATGAACAAGGTGACTATTTCCCTTCAAACGAAGGGAGTCAGAAGTGCAGCAGTGATGGTGAGAGTGGCCCAGCTTGAGTGTGCGGCTTGGAGGTTTCTGATCGAGAGTCATCGGCAAACAGACGCTTCACAGGAAACCAGGTAGGGATACTTTCAACTTTTCTCTTTAAAGCATCCGAACACTTTAATTTACACAGTGGCTGGAACAAGCCAATCACACTAGAACTAACTAGAAACTGTGGGCATGGAGGGTCAGATGTATTGCAGCTGTAACCCTAACGCTGACCATAAGGTGCCGTTTGATTTGTAATGTTGAGTAAATGGGATGTCCTCCTTGAACGTGCAAAGGAAAAGGATGTCACACAGCATGTGCAGTTAATGAAAATGCTCAAGTGACCAAGGTGGTAGTTGGTGGGGCCAGTGAATTTACAGTATTTTTAAAACTTTTTACCTTGCCCAGATGTGAGATTTGTGTTAAGGGAAAACACAATGGGAGTGGGTGTTGGTTGGTATCTTTCTGTTCAAGACACAGGAAGGTGATTTGGAGCGAGAGGGGACAGAATTTGAGCAGGTGAGTGCTGAACGGGTCAGTATGTTGTCCAGGCTCGAGGTTTGGTGCAAGTGTTTCAATGAATGGTGAAGATGCTTCGATTGGCCAAGTTATCAGGTTGCAAATTGCGCCTGCAAGGTGTTGCACTATGAGTGCATGATCATGTCAAACAAACAGCTAACAAACTGCATGTGCAAGGTGTTTCACAGCGAGTGCATGGCCCAGTCCAACAAACCGGTAACAAACTGCACCTACAAGGTGTTTCACAAGGAGTGCACAGCCGAGTCCAACAAACCGGTAACAAACTGCCCCTGCAAGGTGTTTCATAACGAGTGCACGACCGAGTCAAACAAACAGGTAACAATCTGCACCTGCAAGGTGTTCTCGAGTGCAAAATCAAGTCAAACAAACCAGTAACAAACTGCACCTCCAAGGTGTTTCACAACGAGTGCACGGCTGAGTCCAACAAACCGGTAACAATCTGCACCTGCAAGTTGTTTCACAGCGAGTGGACGGCAGATTCCAACAAACCAGTAACAAACTGCACCTGCAAGTTGTTTCACAGCGAGTGCACGACCGAGTCAAAAATATTAGTAACAAACTGCACCTGCGAGGTGTTTGTGCACGACCGGGTCAAACAAACCATTAACAAACTGCTCCTGCAATGCGTTTCACAGCGAGTGCATGACCGATTCTAAGTAATAAAACTGGAAACCAACTACGCCTGCAATGTTTTTCACAACAAATGCACGCCCGATTCAAACCAACTGCTCACAAACTCTATTAAATGCACAAAAATACCTGTTTGTAAATTAGGAAGAAAACAAATCCAAAGGATGTGCTGAGTTAAATGTGCGAACAATCTTGAAAAACAGCACAATGTTTGGAAAAATGTCAATGACGCTTTGGCATGTGGTGTCTGGAATGGTGTTTTGTTTTTACCAAAATGGTTTGCAGACTTTGTAAATGAAGTCAAGAGGTGGATTCACTTTTTAGAAAGTATGTTATATGCATCATGTGAAGAAAGAACTCATTTCATAATTTTGTTTTTAAAGGACATTTCTGGATTCGTGGGAGTTGGAGGGAGAGGAGATTGGAGGAAAAGGTGAGTGCAATGAACAAGGTGACTGTTTCGTATTCAGCATGTCAAAATATAAACTTGTAATTTGATCATTTTGATTTTAAAGGACCATTACGAAACCTGTGAGATTTGGAGCAAGTGAGAGGAGGATACTGCGCTGGGAAAGGTGAGTAAAATGAACAAGGTGACTATTTCCCTTCAAACGAAGGGAGTCAGAAGTGCAGCAGTGATTGTGAGAGTGGCGCAGCTTGAGTGTGCAGCTTGGAGGTTTCTGATCGAGAGTCGTCAGCAAACAGTCGATTCACAGGAAACCAGGTAGGGATCCTTTCAACTTTTCTCTTTAAAGCATCCAAACACATTAATTTACACAGTGGCTGGAACAAGCCAATCACACTAGAACTAACTAGAAACTGTGGGCATGGAGGGTCAGATGTGTTGCAGCTGTATCCCTAACGCTAACCATAAGGTGCCGTTTGATTTGTAATGTGGAGTAAATGGGATGTCCTCCTCAAACGTGCAAAGGAAAAGGATGTCACACAGCATGTGCAGTTAATGAAAATGCTCAAGTGACCAAGGTGGTAGTTGGTGGGGCCAGTGAATATACAGTATTATTAAAACTTTTTACCTTGCCCAGATGTGAGATTTGTGTTAAGGGAAAACACAATGAAAGTGGGTGTTGGTTGGTATCTTTCTGTTCCAGACACAGGTAGGTGATTTGGAGCGAGAGATGATAGAATTTGAGCTGGTTTATTGCTGAACGTATCAGTATGTGGTCCAGGCTCAAGGTTTGGAGCAAGTGTTTCAAGAAGCCTCGATTGCAAATATCGCCTGCAAGGTGTTTCACGAGCAGTGAATGACCGAGTCAAACAAATCGGTAACAAACTGCACATGCAAGGTGTTTCACGAAAGGTGCACGACCGAGTGAAATTCAATATTTATCTTTTAATTGCTCAAATGTTAGAAGATTGCTTTTTGGGAAATAATTTATTATTTTATTGATTCCTTTTCTTGCCTATTCCTTGAAAAATGAATAATCTATTGTAAAAGGAATGAATGGGTTTTGTGTCAATAGCATTTTTGGTTTTTGATAAAATATGGAAGAGAATACACATGGAAGGGAAAAAGATAAATTAAGTATATGATGTAATACTGGTGAATTGTTGTATTGCACCAACTTTTGATCCCATATGTAAAGTTCATGTTCTGGGACATCTTCTCCCTATTCAGCTAATTCTATCCTAGTTCAGTTTAGTTTTTCTCCTCTCTGATGAAAATTTGATAAATATCTTAGCTGCACTGCCCTATAATAATTTGTGAAGTTTGGTAGCTGTAGCCCTCGGTGTTTGTATATACATTTTAATTTTTCTTGCACTATTCTTAATTACTTACTGTTCCATAAAAATTCGGTGATGGGAATTGGAAATGTTTGGAACAGATTAATCTTTTTAAAAAAAATTTTAAATTTTTCATGCTATGAACCATATTACCCAAAATACACGCATCCATTTTCCTTTTGAATATACGCAGTCATTTTCTCCACCTTTCCTCCCTCCTTACCTATTAAACAATGTTATCACACAATGAAAATAAACAAGAAAATTGTGTCATCTACTTTTACAGACTGGGTCAGTTCATTTTGTTTTTTTATCATTCTGTCATTTTAGGAGGTGGAGGTCGATGGTAGGCCCTCTCTGTTGTGTTCCATGTACAGTTCCCAAATTAGTTTGAATACTGTAATGTTATATTTTTGAATGGAATACATTTATTCATTTTTATGTACCATTGCTGTTCTCTCGTGCTCTCTTCTGATGTCCAGGTTGACATTATACATTTTATTGCTCCAGCTAAGGTGGTCATAATAAATCTTTTTTGTGCTTCATCCAAATTGAGGCCTGGTTCATTACTTAGAAGAAAGATCTCTGGAATTTTTGGGATATTGCTTTTTGTGATTTTATTTAATACCTGTTTTAGATATTCTGAAAACCTTTCTACTTTCTCAGATGCCCAAATTGCATGTACTGTTGTTCACGTTTCCTTCTTACAGCAAAAATATCTGTCTGATACTGTTGGGTTCCATTTATTTAACTTTTGGGGCATGGTATAGAGCCTGTGTAACCAATTATATTGTATCATGCGTAACTTTGTGTTTATTGTATTTCTCATAGTTTCAAAGCATAGCTTTTCCCATTTTTCATTTTTTATCTTTATGTTTAGATCTTGTTCCCACTTTTGTTTGGGTTTACAACTTATTTCATTGTTCTCTTTCTCTTGCAGCTTGATGTACATGTTTGTTATAAATCTTTTAATTACTCAAATGTGTCTGTAATTACATATTCAAAGCTGCTTCCTTCTGGTAACCTCAGTCTGCTTCCCAAATTGTTCTTCAAGTAGGTTTTCAGTTGGTGGTATGCAAACATTGTATCGTGAGTTATATGTATCCTTCATTTGTTCAAAGGAAAATAATTTGTTTCCAAAAAAAAATTTATATTCTTTTGATCCCTTTTCTCTCCCATTCCCTGAAGGAAAGGTTACCTATTGTGAAAGGGATTAGTTGATTTTGCATCAATAATAATTTTGGTAGTTGGTCATTTGTTTTTCTTCCAAATGTTGAGTAGATGGTGCAGTGCTGGTGAACTTCTATGTTGCACCAGTTTTTCATCCCACTTATCAAGTTTATGTTCTGGTAACTCCTCCCCTATTTTATCTAGCTCTAACCTGGTCCACAATAAATCTTAGTTTGGGAGCTGTAAGCCCCCTTGTTTGTAGCATTCTGTTAATTTATCTACCGCTATCCTCGGTTTCCACCTTTCCAAAAGAATTTCCTTATTATTTTATTTAGCTCAGTGAAGTATTTTTCTGTAAAGGGAATTGGTAATGATTGAAATAGGTATTGTATCTTTGGGAATATATTCATTTTAATGCAATTTACTCTTCCTATCAGTGTTAATGGTAAATCTTTAAACTTGGTGAAATCCGCATTACTCATTGGCATCGCTTCACTTTTATTTGCGTTGATCTTGTACCTTGATACTTCCTCATATTCCTTCAATTTTTTATGTAATTCTTTTATTGATAGTTCTGTTAAGAATACTATGACATCCTATGTAAATAGACTGATTTTATATTCCTTTTATTTTCTGTTCTTATCAGTTCTGCGAAGTGTTCTAGAGCTAAAGCAAACAGTGAGGGAGATAGTGGACATCCCTGCCAAGTTGACCTTGGTTCAATTATATATCCATTTACTGTCACCTTCACCAATGGTCCCTTATATCACGGTTTAATGCAATTCATATATTTCTCTGGTAGGTTGAACCTCTGTAGTACTTTAAATAAATAATTCCATTCTACCCTGTCACCGGCTTTCTGTGCATCAAAAGCAATCGCCACTGTTGGAGTCTTCTTTCCTTGTACTGCATGGATTAAGTTCATGAACTTAGAGATATTGTCCATTGTTCGTCTTTTCTTAATAAATCCAGTTTTGTCAAGTTTTACTATTCTTGGTACACAGTTGGCCAATCTGTTTGCTTATAGTTTTGCTATGATCTGATTCCACCGGCATTGAATGAATATCTACCTGGAACAATGCCTGAAGAGGGCGCACAAAATCAGTGAACCAGTGCGGACTCCAAAGGCTAACCTGGCCTGTTTTTGCTCCGTAAATGGTTATAAGTAGATATACTGGTCTATACGATGCTGGTGTTATTGGATCATTCCTCATCTTTGGTATTGCTGTTTTACATGAATCTCCCATGTTTTGTGTTTCTTCAATCTGGTTCATTACTTCCAGGAAAGGAGGAATTAATAAGTATTTAAATGTTTTATATAATTCCACTGGGAGTCCGTCCTCTCCAGCCATTTTATTGTTTGGTAGCTTCTTTAATATATCCTGTATTTCCTCTCTTTCGAATGGCTCCATCAATTTGTTTTGCTCCTCTCCTTGCAATTTCGGTAGTTCAATTTTAGCTAGAAACTAATTTATGTTATCTTCGTTCCCAGTTCGGTATAATTGCTCTTAGAATTCCTTGAAGCCAATACCGTTCTTTCAGCTTGTTATGTTTTAAGCTTTTGAGTTTAAATGTGCGGGACTTGTGAGCTTCTTTAAAAGGTGCCATGCAGGCTTTTCAAATAAAAACCATTGGAAGTGCAAGTGGCTGACCAAGTCATCTCCTTATTTCACTTCCCTTAGTAGCTACTGCAAGATTATGGAAGTCAGAAATAGATTTTGGCCTGAAAGATGGCTCGCAGAACTTTGTAGTTGTTTACCACGAGAGAAGGTTACTAATAATCTTCCACATAAATATCAATTTTTTTTGTTAAAACACTTGGTTCTTGACAATCACTCTTTTTTAGGTTGGGGGAATGGGAGGTTAGATACCACGTTTAATTTGAAGAAAATAATTTACAAAGTAATGAAATTATCATTATAGTAAAAAATCAAATTGCATGGTCTGCAAAGCACCCAGAATCTCAGAGAGGTTCCAATGAGGACTTCTTGTCAAGGAAATTAATTTATTTTTGTTTGAAGTTTGAGGACATTTAATTTTGTTAAAAGGATAGTGGGTTAATGAGGATATACAGTTGAATTTGTTGGGGTGTGCTTCAAAGTTTAAAGAACACTGGGGAATTAATTTGGAAGATAGCTGAAGGGAATCCAAGATGAAAGTCTGGAATGACAGAATACCAAGACAGAGGAGTTTTGAAGCAGGAGAAAAAGTGGTAATTGTGTTCTCAACAATGTCTAATGATCTTAGAGCAAGATTTTCTGGGCACAAGGAGATAACATCCAAGGTAAATAAGCTGGACACTGTTTAAAATGCTGTTGTCGTATCTCAAGAGTTTTAATGTTAATTTAGGAAAGATTGAATTTTGTCATGCTCAAGTGGGTTATCTTGGTTCAGTTGTTGAGCATGTTCAGGGTAAAATTCAGAAAACTTGATTTTCCTCTGCTCACGGTTAAGAAAATTATGGAAAGGTCTTTTTGAGGAATGGTTGGATATTACAAGAAGTTCTGTTAAAGCATTGTTTTTTATTTGAATATTTTATTTTTCATACTAAACAAACAATCTTTTTACAGTCTTTATTTATCCCACTCCTTGTGCTGTTGAAAGGACCATCAATTAAATTATCTCAGTAGCAAAATGGAAAACTCCCCACCCTGGCACAAAGAACCAAGCTGTTAGCACTCATCTACCACTTTCATCTCCCTCCCTTTTTCAAGTTCCCCTGTATTCTTTCTTCAAACATCCCCCTCCTATTCCTCACAATTACAATCTCTCTATCCCCACCTCATTTATATTTAATCCCAAGTGGTAGAAGGGTTCTTACAAGCTCCATTCCCTCTCTTAGGTCCTTATTAACTTCAGTATCGCTGGGTGAAGGAGGGGAAAACTGGAGTTGATTTTGCTTCAGGCTCTTTTTATGCAGGACAAATTCCCTCCTCCATTTCAATAGCACTGTGCTCATGTCACTGTTGAATCCAACCTTCTCCCCCACATATTCCACCAGACTAACACTGCCCAGAAAACCTCACCCTATCCTAGTAGCTAAGAAACCGTATCAGGATAGAGCATGGCCATTGATTTGGCACCAGTTAGTGGGGGGGGGGGGTGGGTGGATGGAGAGACTGATGGCCCATTCTATTTCCAAGTTATTTCTCAATTGTTCTCTCCCCTCCTTCACCCCCACAATTGTAAACAGTTCCTCCTGCTGATGTTTTAAAAGGAATCCATGTTCTCCCACATCTTTACCCCATGCATCCATTTCATTCTCTCTCTTCTGTTTCAATTGCCCCCTACCCTGCAAATTAGTGTTTTCAAAGTTCCTTTTATTTGGCCAATGGCCTCCAGTATCTCACTAGCGAAAGGGATCAGGCCCTATGTCCCTTTTATACTGTTCTTCCTCCACCTCATTTTCTGATTCCAGGCTGCCACATCATATTACTTTCCCACCCATCCCCCTCTGGCCACACTGCTCCTGGTATCCCCCATGTCTCGAACGCTCTCTGATGTTTTGGACCAACCTTACCAGGTAACTATCAACTTTTTCTTCCATGCCCGAGAGTGCCACCAACCCAGCCTCCGCTTGGCCTCCACATCTCCTGCACCCAACAGTACTCCCACTTCAGATGCATCCTTCCCCGTCCCCCTTGAGATCCAACCTCATTGTTTCTCCCTATCAAGAAAATCTTGTTCGGCTCCTGGTCAGCCTCAAAACCTCTGTTCTTTTCCCTTTTTTCTTTCTCTTCTATTCATTTTCTTAATTGTCTTCCTTCTTTGGGGATCTTCAACATCCTTTATTTTCTTTTGTTCGGGAGCTCTGAGATCAGCCGACGGGTTTCTCGGAAAGCTTTGTTGATATCACTCTTCACTTGACTAATATTTTAAATAGAGAAAAGTTTATTTGAACAGCCATTTGACAAACAGAAAGCATCTGCTACAAACTTGCGCTTCATTCGCTTGACTGTGAGAAGCCACGTGCTTTAGCAGTTGATCAGTGCTGTATTAAAAATCCAGTGGCCTCTGTATCTCAGACATTGAATAAACAGTTAAAAGAATTATTCTGCTACTGAAAAATAATTTTTGTCCCTTGTATTAGCTCTGCAACACGTTGAAGAATGTGTTTATGCTGCTATAGGATGAAGCATTGTTTACATTGATCATAATTTTTTGAGTAAGATTAAAAATAAATGATGATTGAACTGGTTTAATTTTGAAATAATGACTGAGATATAAAACATTATAATGATATTAAGAGCCAGTGTTGTTGAGGATTGTTTATTTAGATGTTGAATTTATGTTTTAGTGAAAACTAATCCAAAAGAGTTCTACAAATATGTTAATTTACCCATGTACCCAGCCTTGTGGTTTTTCCTACCCAACTCTGACAACTCCTCCAACCTTGGCATTATTTGCAGACTTTCTGACCCCTCCCTTCATCCAGGTCATTTATAAAAATCACCAAGAGCAGATCCCTGTGGCACTCCACTGCTTTCTTCATCGAAGAAATTTTTTATCCCCAGCCAGAGTGACCCTGATCCCATTCCAAATGGCTTTCTGGACAAGTGTCTTGTCCAATTCTTGCTAAATTACATGGAGACCACATCAACCACCCTAACCTCATTCATTTCCTCTTACCTCCCTCAAACAAACTCAATTAGACTCATAAGACATGATCTACCCTTCCCAGAGCTCTGCTGACTGTCCTTGGAGTCAGTATTTCTCCAAATGCTCATCAATCAGATACTGGTCTACAATTCCCAAGAATCTCTCCTTGATCTTCAAACAAGCCGACTGCATTTGCCGTCCTCCAGCACTTCCCATGCAGCTAGAGGATTCAAAGATCAGAGCTCCTTTCCCACAGCAGCTTGAGGCCAATCAAGGCCACCCCTGGGGACTTGATCTTCTGTTTTTATTTTCTTTAATTGTTTGCATCATGACAGGTGAAAATGAAAAAAATTAATCAAATATCAATAACCAATGAGACAAAAAAAAGTCCATGTATATTTTCTCCTGTGACGGAGTCCAGAGGATCACAACATGGGCAAAAAGTTGGTTTTAATTATATTTCAGCAAGAAAACAAACTAACTTATTACTGAACTTACCCAACTACTTTATCCCCTCTAATACCAAGCACAGGTGTGTGTAATGTATATTGAAGATTAGAAAAGTACTTTGGACAACAAAAGTTATCATGAACAAAGTTCACTCATCTTTGCTACTGAACAGGCAAATGTTGACCACTCAGGAGGGTTCTTGCTGGTTTTCAGAGCGATTCCTTCTCAATCAGCCTTGCTAACAAAACTTGTCCCCTTCTGAGGTCACCCGTCAGATTGCCAGTCTTCTCCTTGGACCAGACAGCCTCCAAAAGTTAGCCAGCTTTGCCTTTGTGGAAAGCATTTCTGAGTGCAGAAAAGGTTCATGAGAATGTTGACAGGATGTCAGGGTTTGAGTGACAGAGAAAGGTTGAGCAGCCTGGGGCTTTTTTCTCTGGAGCGTAGAAAATTGAGGGTGGATTTGATGGAGGTGTTCAAGATTTTAAAAGGGACAGAGAGTCAACATGAATAGGCTTTTTTAATTAAGAGTGGGGGATATTCAAACCAGAGGCCATGGTTTGAGATTGCAAGGGGGAAATTGCTTCACACAAAGGGTAGTTGGGATGTGGAATAAGCTTCCAGCAGAGGTGGTTGAAGCAGGGACCTTATTTACATTTAAGGAAAGACTAGATAATTACATGGAGGGGAGAGGATTGGAGGGTGGGGATTTGTTCCGGTATGGACTGTTCTGTGCTGTATATGGTGATATGGACAATTGTTTCACACCCTTGCTATGAGAGCAAAGCTCTTCTCTGCCTGTGAAGATCATATGCTTGTCCAGGCAAGTGACTGTTGATGCTTTGTTGCGTCCTGCAAATGTCTTGTTTTAAACTGTGTGTGCAAGCCACTCTAACAATTTCTCCCAACCCATCTCTAAATACTGTCACATTCCCATTCCCCTCCCACTCAAAGGTCAAGAAAGAAAAGAAACACCTGAAGTGGCAGCTGCACTGCTCCTGCAATAACATGCAAACAGACAGATTGAGCTCAGTGAATTATTGCAGGCTGCTGGGATGCACTTCTACTCCCAGCTTGGACCTTGCTGACATCATCTGGGCATCACATGGTCCCCAAGCTGGAAGAAAGACTGCCATTTTGGCCAGCTGTTCCGTCATGTGGCTTACAATCAGGGCCTGTTTGCCTGCCTTGTGGCGAGCTGCCACAATAATATTAGCATAGACATTCATTGATTGTTAAAAGTTATTAAGAGGAAAGGCAAAGTGGTTGGAAAATTATTCAGAAAATCCATAGATGGTTTTCAAATACTATATTAAAAATATCAACTATTCCTTAAACTCCACACATTTTCCTGAGGTTTACAGTTTCTCATCTCATTATACCATCCACTTAATAACACTTCTGTCATTTTTCCAAGATATCACTAGATACTTCTTTGCACTGCTGTTGCAATACATAAAAATTTCCTTGGTATTTGTCAATTTCAAATTTACATCCTTTACCCAAGTAAAAATATTCTTGGATCCTTGATCTTAATAATCTACCTTAATAATAAACTCAGTTCATTGCAAGACCACACTGAATGCAAACAGTCCCACTTTCTTTCACAGATATCACCATATACAATTAGGATTAAGACCATTCATCCTATGTGGAGTACAATACAAATAATGAAAATTATATTGAACTAATTTATTGTGTTATAACTCCATTACAATATAATTTTGACTAAATTTTATCCAAATTAGTATATTCAATTCTTGCTCCCATCATATTTTCAATCTAAATTTAAAAAAATCCTATTAGTCTCCAATAATTTTAGCAATAAATTTCTTAAAGTATCTTACCTTCAAAGTGACTTTGTTGAAAGAGTCTGTCCCAAAACATTTTTATTCACATCCCCTTTAAAAATCATGGAACTACTCAAAGTGGACATGAGTGAAATAGAAGTCCAAACCTTTGATATTACAAGAGGAAGAGATAAGGTAGACTTTCAGCACTTGCTTCCTCGAGCCAGGATGAGCAAATCTCAGATGACATCTCAACAAAGTGAAGGGAGAAAAGTCCAGAGGAGACATCAGGGACAGATTTTCTTCTTTTAAATAGCCATGGGTGCTTAGAATTCCTTGCATGAAAGCATTCAAAAGACTTTTAAACAAATAGAGGATTGAAAGAAAAACAGAAAAAATCTATAGATTAATAAAATAAAAATATAACCTATTTTAAATCTTTTTATTTGCACTCAACACCCAATTAAACAAAACTACTTCTGACAGAGGAAACAATGAAAGTGGAATATAAATTTATTTTAAAATTGTCCTCCCAGTATTAAATCATTTCAGTCTCTAACAACTTTAATAGTTTTTAATTAGCAAATTAAAACAAAAGCTTTGGAAATAAACTAGAGTCAATTCACCTTTGCTGGCAGGTATATTTTCAACAGGAACCATGGTAAAACTCTCCTGTTTTTAATCCAGCTGATAAACCAGCCTCCCAATTCCTTAATTGATGCTGCCTTGCTATTGGTCACACCTGTGGAGGCAGGAGGCTGCCCCTTGCTGGAATGTGAATGATCATTACCTCTCACAAGGAACACCTGGGAGATCATTGTGGCTGGACATTCCAGCAAGGGGATGCCTCCTACCTCCACAGTTCCAGCCAATTGCAAGGCAGCTTCAATTAAGGGACTGATCAGGTGACAAGGAATTCATGGGTTTAAAACAGGGGAGGTTGGCTCAGTTGTGGAACTTTGTAACTGCAACTAGGTAGGAAACATGGTTTTATTGTGATTTGTTGTTTTGGACTTGTCCATAATTTGTTGTGAAAAGTATTAGTAAGATATAGTAAAACAATATACTAGTCCAGGTGCCTGTGCTTTTAATACTGTGTTGACCTGTATCTTAAATCATAGCCCCTATTTTTCTTTTATCCATGTATGTGTTTAAAAGTTTATACCTGCCATCACCTTAAAGACTTCTTTAAAAACTTACTTTTTCTACACTGAAAAGAAACATTCTCCTAGATTTTAACTGCTCACTCTTCATCCTTATAATGAGGTGACCAGAACTGAACACAATACCCTTAATGTGGTCTCACAAGTGATTTGTAGAGTTGTCATGTGATCTCTTTTCACCTGAATTCAATCTCCTTTTGGGGAAAAAACCCAGTGTCCTACTGATGTTTTTAACTATTAAATTATGTGGCAACCCCAAAGTCCTTCTGTTCATTTACACTCTTAAGCAACTCACTATTAACCCAGTACATGTCTTTCTGGGTTGTCTTTCCAAACTGCATCACCTCCTGTTTAACTAGATTGAAACCCATCTGCTACCTTTTTGTCTAACTTGGCATTCTGTCTATATTCTCTTGTAACCTTTGGCAACCTTGAACTTTTTCCTTTACATCACATTTCTATGACTGACCCATCCTCCTTTCTCTTTATCCAGGTCATTTATGAAAATCAAGTACAGGGGTCCCAGAATAGATTCTAGTGGCACTCCATGTTTTTTTCCTACAAGATGATATGACCCTGATCTCGTACGAAATGATTGTCTTGTCAAATTCTTGAGTCTGTACTTCTACAAATGCTCATCGATATGATAATGGTCGATAATTCCCAGGATTCACCTAATTATGTTCAAAACAAGATGACTACGTTTGTCGTTCTCCAAACCTCTAGCACATCCCCTGTGGCCAAAGAGGATTCAAAGATTATTGCTACTACCCCAATTATTTTTTCTCTAAATTCCTACAGCAGCCTGGGTATATCATGTCCACCCCTGGGGACTCGTCAATCTTGATATTTTTTGAGAAGATCCAATGTTTCCTCTTCCTCAATCTACACACTGTTGAACACACAGGTCTGTTCAATTTCAAGCTCACTTTGACCAAGGTCCTTTTCTTGTGAATATTAACTTTTCATTCAGGACCTCCTCAGCACATTGACTCCCTTATCCTTTAGTGGCTCCACCTTCATTCTCATCATCCTTCTGTTCTTTGCATAGTGTAAGGTAAAACATCATGAGATGGGAATGTGTAGGGAGTTACCCTGTACAGGGCAGTAACAAGAAGGGGAGGTGTCCTTGTACTCCTGTTAGGTAAAACATCATGAGATGGGAATGTACAGGGCTGTAACAAGATGTAAATGCATCCTTGTACTTACAAGATAAGAGAGACATTGATGGATTGAGAGGCAGGAAGCTAGCAGGGAAAGGATAGCAACAGTTTTAGTCATTGGACAAGTAATGATATGATGATGTTCTAAGCATGTATCCAAGGGTATAAAAAATCACCATTTTGCTGATAACGGCAGAATGCATTCTCCGACTAACTTTGTTAGTCGCAAGTGTTACAATCCGGTAATAAAGAACAAAGAACCCTGATTTCGACTCAGCCTGGTGTTTGTCTCACTCATTCATGAACAAAGCAGACCTAACAATAGCCAGAGATGGCTTTGGTCTTCTTGATTCTCTGTGCCAAGGCCACCTTGTGTCCTCTTCCAGCTCTGCCAATTCCACATAATTCTCATGAGCTCTTCCTGTTTCCAGCTTCCTATATCTAATGTTTGCTTCCTCCCTCTTGACGAGTTGCCTGACCTGTTTCATCAGCCATGATTCCCCATTCTTACCATTTGTTCCTTGTCTTAGTGGGACAAACCTATCTGAATCCTCACTCCTCTGATGATGTGACCTCTTTAAGAGAATTGTATATTGGCATTCCTCCCATATGGTGATGCTCCCATCCCCCACCCTCCCACTATCTGTCCTTGCTCAGAAGTTCAAGCAATTTGCAAAAACCTTTCCACCACCACCCACCCAGACTGAAAATCACCAACTTTGCTGTGAGGATATTTACCCTCTTACAGTTCTGATGCAAATTGTCCTGGTCAAGGTCCCACCTTCCCTGAATGAACCCAAAAATCCAGAAATCGGGTCCTTCCTCCTGCCCCATTTCTGAAGCCACATGTTAAGCTGCATTATCCTCATTTCTAACCTCTCCAGCTCATGGCACAGGAAGTGAACCCAAGATTTGAACCCTGGGGGTCCTGAGCTTCCACTTCACTCCGAGCTCCATGAAATCTTAGCAGGACTTCAGCATCATTCCTATCTGTGTCATGGGTCATCCCAGGTGATTTATTCATCCACTTGGGAACAAACCACCTGGGATCCTCTCTTCCACAGAACCTCTTAACTCCATCCTTCCCCCACCTCACTGTCATCTCCTCTGAACACAACCTTCCTCTTCCCACCCTCCCTTCTCATCTTTACCACAAGGCCAGGCTTTATTCCAGAGACCTGACAGCCATGGCTTGTCCCTGATAGTTTGTCCTTCAACATGATCCAAAATGGGATGTCATTGAAGGGAACAGCCACAGGAGAGCCCTGCATTGACAGCCTGTTCCCTTTCCTTCTCCTGATTCTCACTAATCTACCTTCCTCCAACCTTGTTGGTGAGATAGTATTGTGGAAACTTCTGCCATTCATCCCTCAAGCCTCAGTGACCTGGAGTTCAACAAACTTCTGCATCATTTCCATAATGCATCTTATCTAGAACAGAACAATATTCCAACTTGTTCTCAGTTTTGTTGAAATGCTACATGACCTTGGCTCTTAAACTCGATGAAGGCCAGCAGGCCACAAGCTTTCTGAATGACTCGCTGTGTGACAAGCTTGAGAGATAGTATTTGAACACCAAGGTCCCTGTGTCATTCTGCACTGTTAAGAATGGTGACATTAACCACTTAATTCAGTGGTTCCCAAGCTTTTTCTTTTCACTCACATTACCACTAAGTATTCCCTTGGCTATTGGTGTTCTGTGATTGCTTCAGGTGGGATGTGAGTGGCAAGGGAAGGTTGAGGATAACTGCTCTGGACCCAAATGTTACTGAAATATTTTGCTTGAGAAAAATTGTCATTGGCCTATTTCCTTTGGAGTTATGAAACGGTGCACATCACGTGTCAATGAGATAAGATTAGTGGTTTTCAAACTTTCTCTTTCCACCTGAAATAATTCCATACTTATCACAGAGACTGATGGCATGGGGCCTGCTGAGCTGAGTGCAGAGATCGTCAAAAGAACCAAAGACTTGTTGATCTAAACTAAGGCTTCTATTAGAAGAAGACAGGAGTTCTTCACAGGTGGCCGTCCAGTCTGGAATGATCCGACCTGGTTAGGGACACAACCCTTTAAGGCCCAGACAGTAGGTGTGGCTGAGCTCTCAGCCAATTGCTGTCAGCACAGTCATTACATACTCTAGATACTGTAACTATATACATTGGTGATAGGTCTGTACTATCACACTGAGTGAATCAAAAGTTGAGAACCACTGAGTTGAGGCTTGGAATGTGGTTTGACATCAGAAACCCTGGCATATTTCTACAGAGGTGTGGTGCAAAGTGCTGACCAGCTGCATGACAGTCTGGTATGGGAACATTAAAAACCCTGAATGAAAAGCCCTCCAAAAGGTCGTGAACACAGGCCAAGACGTTCCAGCCAAAACTCTACCCTCACCCTAATTCTCCAGGGAACGGGGCTGTCAGAGGGAAGCAGCAATGATCAAAAGCCCAGCACATGCTCTGTTCTTGCTGCTCCCATCAGGAAAGAGGTGCAGGGACCACAAGAATCGAACAACCAGGTTCAGGAACAGCTGCTGCCCTTCAATGAAAAACTGAGTCTGATTTGAGGACCTGATTGAGGTTTCTTTTTGTTCTCTGGATTGCAGTTGGTTGTTTACTGTTTCCAGTTCTGTTGATACTATGTAGTTTACTTGTGGCACAACTAATTAGTGGAATTTTTGCTGTGCCTGGAGGCAAAGGGAATGGAGAGACTGTATATGATACCAGGTGTGTGCTTTGACAATAAATCTGAAATCTGACCTTTTAAAATGAATCACCTCTTTTTAAAATAAAACTGGAAACCAAGTACACCTGCAATGTTTTTCACAACAAATGCAAAACTGAGTCAAACCAACTGCTCACAAACTCTCTTAAATGGGCAAAAAAAAAACCTGTTTGTAAATTAGGAAGAAAACAAATCCAAAGGGTGTGCTGAGTTAAATATGCAAACAGTCTTGGAAAACAGCACAATTTTTGGAAAATTATCGATGACGCTTAGGCACGTGGTGTCTGGACTGAAGTGTTTTGTTTTCCCCCAAATGGTTTGCAAACTTTGTAAATGAACTCGAGAGGGGGATTCATTTTTTACAAAGCATGTTCTGTGCATAAAGAGAGAACTTATTTCATAATTTTGTTGTTCAAGGACATCTCTGGATTTGTGGGAGTTGGAGGGAGAGGAGATTGGAGGAAAAGGTGAGTGCAATGAACAAGGTGACTCTTTAGTGTTCATGTCAAAATATAAACTTGTAATTTGACAATTTTGATTTTAAAGGACCTTCACCAGACCTGTGAGATTTTGAGCAAGTGAGGGGAGGAGAATGCACTGGGAAAGGTGAGTAAAATGAAGGTGACTGTTTCCATTCAAACAAAGGGAGTCCAAAGCAGCAGCGATGGTGAGAGTGGCCCAGCTTGCGTGTGCGACTTGGAGGCTTCTGAGTGAGATGCCTCGGTAAACAGATGCTTCACTGGAAACCAGGTAGGGATCCTTCAACTTTTCTCTTTAAAGGATCCAAATACATTAATTTACAGTGGCTGGAACTTCACACTAGAACTAATTAGAAACAGTGGGGACGTAGGGTCAGATGTCTTGGAGCTGTAACACTAACCCTAATCCTGAGATGCCATTTGATTTGTAATGTGGGAAAATTGGTATGTCCTCCTCAAATGTGCGAAGGAAAAGGGTGTCACACAGCATGTGCAGTTAATGAAAATGTTCAAGTTAGTAAGTGGTAGTTGGTGGGGCCAGTGAATTTTCAGTATTGTATTAAAAAAAAATTCCTTCCTGAGATGTGAGATTTGTGTTGAATGAAAACACAACAACGGGGGTGGGTGTTGGTTGATATCTTTGTTTCAGAGACAGGTAGATGATTTGGAGTGAGAGACAACAGAATTTAAGCAGGTGAGTGAACGGGTCATTTTTTGTTCCAGGCTCAAGGTTTGGGCAAGTGTTTAAGTGAACAGTGAAGAAGACTAATTTGGCCAAGTTATGTTGCAAACTGCACCTGCAAGGTGATTCAAAACTAGTGCACGACTGAGTCACACTTAAAGTAAACGTTAACAAACTCCACCTGCAAGGTGATTCAAAGCGAATGCATGACAGAGTCAAATTAAAATAAACGGTGACAAATTGCACCTGCAAATTGATTCAAAATGAGTGCACGACCGAGTCAAATTTATTTAAAAAAATCAAAAAAAAAATCCGGTAACAAACTGCACCTGCAAGGTGTTTCAAAATAGGTGCACGACCGAGACAAACCCAAAAAAGTTAACCAAGTGCACCTGCAAGGTGATTCAAAACGAGGGCACAAACAAAAACAGTAATAAACTCCACCTGCAAGGTGATTCAAAACGAGTGCACGACCGAGTCAAACTGAAAGAAACTGGTAACAAACTGCACCTGCAAGGTGATTGAAAACCTGTGCATGACCGAGTCAAATTTTAAAAAAAACAGTAACAAACTGCACCTGCAAGGTGCTCAAAACCTGTGCACGACTGAGTCAAACTAAAAAAAAATCCAGTAACAAACTACCTGCAAGGTGATTCAAAACAAGTGCACGACCGAGTCAACCTAAAAAGAAAAACCAGTAACAAACTGCACCTGCAAGGTGATTCAAAACAAGTGCACAACCGAGTCAAACCAGTAACAAACTGTACCTGCAAGGTGATTCAAAACGAGTGCACAATCGAGTCAAACTAAAAAAAAAAGCAGCAACAAACTGCACCTGCAAGGTGATTCAAAACAAGTGCACAACCGAGTCAAACCAGTAACAAACTGTACCTGCAAGGTGATTCAAAACGAGTGCACAACCGAGTCAAACTAAAAAAAAAGCATCAACAAACTGCACTTGCAAGGTGATTCAAAACTAGTGCATGAGCGAGTCACGAAGCTGCTAATAAACTGCACTTGCAAGTTGTTTCACAATGCGTGTATGATAGTCACAAAACCAGTAAAACTGCACCTGCAAGGTGGTTCACAACGAGTTCATGACCTAGTGTAACAAACTGCACATGTAAGGTTCTTCTATGAGTGCACGACTGAGTGCACAAGTTCTCACAAACTCTTAAATGGGCAAAAAAACCTGTTTGTACATTAGGAGAAAAAACCCAAGGATGTGCTGAGTTAAATGTGCAAACAATCTTCGAAAACAGCACAATTTTTGGAAAAATGCCGATGATGCTTAGGCACGTGGCGTCTAGACTGAAGTGTTTTTTACCAAAATGGTTTGCAGACTTTGTAATTGAAGTTGAGTTGGCTTCACCTTTTAGAAAGCATGTGATGTACATGATGTGAAAAAAGAACTCATTTCATAATTTTGTTTTTACAAGTACATTTCTGGATTTGTGGAATTTGGAGGGAGAGGAGATTGGAGGGAAAGGTGAGTGCATTGAATAAGGTGACTGTTTCATGTTCAGCATGTCAAAATATAAACTTGTAATTTGATCATTATGATTTTCAAGGACCTTTACCAGACCTGTGAGATTTGGAGAAAGTGAGGGGAGGAGACTGCACTGGGAAAGGTGAGTAAAATGAAGGAGGTGACTATTTCCATTCAAACGAAAGGAGTCCGAAGTGCAGCAGTGATGGTGAGAGTGGCCCTGCTTGAGTGTGCAACTTGTAGGCTTCCGAGCAAGACTCCTCAGTAAACAGATGCTTCACAGGAAACCAGGTAGGGATCCTTTCAACTTTACTCTTTAAAGCATCCAAACATATTAATTTACACAGTGGCTGGAACAAGCCAATCACACTAGAATTAACTAGAAACTGTGGGCATGGAGGATCAGATGTGTTGCAGTTGTAACCCTAATGCTAACCATAAGGTGTCATTTGATTTGTAATGTGGAGTAAATTGGATGTCCTCCTCAAAGGTGCAAAGGAAAAGGATGTCACACAGCATGTGCAGTTAACGAAAATGCTCAAGTTACCATGGTTGTACTTGGTGAGGCCAGTGAGTTTTCAGTATTTTTATTGAAAAAAACCTTTTTCCTTCCTGAGATGTGAGATTTGTGTTGAATCAGGGGGTGGGTGTTGGTTGGTCCCTTTCAGTTGCCGGGACAGGGAGGTAATTCGCTGAGAGAGGACAGAATTTGAGCAGTTGAGTGCTGAATGGGTCAGTTTTTGGTCCAGGCTCAAGGTTTGGGCAAGTGTTTTGGTGAACAGTGAAGAAGCCTAATTTGGCAAGTTATCACGTTGCAAATAGTGCCTGTGATGTGTTTCACAACGAGAGCACGACAGTTAAACAAACCAGTAACAAGCTGCATCTGCAAGGTGATTCAAAACGAGTGCATGACTGAGTCAAACTTTAAAAAAAACAGTAACAAACTGCACCTGCAAGGTGATTCAAAATGAGTACACAACCAAGTCAAACTAAAAAAAACATTAACAAACTGCACCTGCGAGGTGATTCAGAACAAGTGCACGACCGAGTCAAACTAAAAAGAAAAACCAGTAACAAACTGCAGCTGCAAGGTGTTTCACAATGAGTGCATGGCAAAGTTGAACTAAAAAACCAGTAACAAACTGAAACTTCAAGGTGTTTCACAATGATTGGATGACTGAGTCTAACTAAAAAAAGCCAGTAACAAACTGCACCTGCAAGGTGTTTCAAAATGAGTGCACGACCGAGACAAACCCAAAAAAGTTAACCAAGTGCACCTGCAAGGTGATTCAAAACGAGGGCACAAACAAAAACAGAAATAAACTCCACCTGCAAGGTGACTCAAAACGAGTGCACAACCGAGTCAAATTGAAAAGAAAAACCAGTAACAAATTGCACCTTCAAGGTGATTCCAAACAAGTGCACAACCGAGTCAAACTAAGAAAAACCAGGAACAAACTGCACCTGCAAGGTGATTCAAAATGAGTGCGTGACAGTCAAATTAAAAACAAATGGTGACAAACTGCACCTGCACATTGATTCAAAATGAGTGCACGACTGAGTCAAACTAAAAAAAGGCAGTAACAAACTGCACCTGCAAGGTGATTCAAAACGAGTCCATGACCTAGTGTAACAAATTGCACCTGCAAGGTTCTTCTATGAGTGCACGACTCAGTGCACACAAGTTCTCAAGTTCTCACAAACCCTTAAATGGGCAAAAAAACCTGTTTGTATATTAAGAGAAAACAAAACCCAAGGGTGTGCTGCATTAAATGTGCAAACAATCACGGAAAACAGCACAATTTTTGGGAAAAATGCCGATGATGCTTAGGCACATGGTGTCTAGACTGAAGTGTTTTTTTACCAAAATGGTTTGCAGACTTTGTAATTGAAGTTGAGTTGGCTTCACCTTTTAGAAAGCATGTGATGTGCATGATGTGAAAAAAGAACTCATTTCATAATTTTGTTTTTAAAAGTACATTTCTGGATTTGTGGAATTTGGAGGGAGAGGAGATTGGAGAGAAAGGTGAGTGCAATGAACAAGGTGACTGTTTCATGTTCAGCATGTCAAAATATAAACTTGTAATTTGATCATTTTGATTTTCAAGGACCTTTTCCAGACCTGTGAGATTTGGAGAAAGTGAGGGGAGGAGACTGCACTGGGAAAGGTGAGTAAAATGAAGGAGGTGACTATTTCCATTCAAACAAAAGGAGTCTGAAGTGCAGCAGTGATGGTGAGAGTGGACCTGCTTGAGTGTGCAACTTGACGGCTTCCAACCAAGACTTCTCGGTAAACAGACGCTTCACAGGAAACCAGGTAGGGATTGTTCAACTTTTCGCTTTGAACCATCCAAACATATTAATTTACACAGTGGCTGGAACAAGCTAATCAGACGTGTCGCAAACAGAACCAGAAATGTTTTGATAATGTCTTGAAATTATTTTCTTGAAATTGACCAGAAATGTTTGGAAATTAATGTCCTGAAGTTAATGTCCTGAAGTTAATGTCCTGAAGTTAATGTCCTGAAGTTAATGTCCTGAAGTTAATGTCCTGAAGTTAATGTCCTGAAGTTAATGTCCTGAAGTTAATGTCCTGAAGTTAATGTCCTGAAGTTAATGTCCTGAAGTTAATGTCCTGAAGTTAATGTCCTGAAGTTAATGTCCTGAAGTTAATGTCCTGAAGTTAATGTCCTGAAGTTAATGTCCTGAAGTTAATGTCCTGAAGTTAATGTCCTGAAGTTAATGTCCTGAAGTTAATGTCCTGAAGTTAATGTCCTGAAGTTAATGTCCTGAAGTTAATGTCCTGAAGTTAATGTCCTGAAGTTAATGTCCTGAAGTTAATGTCCTGAAGTTAATGTCCTGAAGTTAATGTCCTGAAGTTAATGTCCTGAAGTTAATGTCCTGAAGTTAATGTCCTGAAGTTAATGTCCTGAAGTTAATGTCCTGAAGTTAATGTCCTGAAGTTAATGTCCTGAAGTTAATGTCCTGAAGTTAATGTCCTGAAGTTAATGTCCTGAAGTTAATGTCCTGAAGTTAATGTCCTGAAGTTAATGTCCTGAAGTTAATGTCCTGAAGTTAATGTCCTGAAGTTAATGTCCTGAAGTTAATGTCCTGAAGTTAATGTCCTGAAATTAATGTCCTGAAGTTAATGTCCTGAAGTTAATGTCCTGAAGTTAATGTCCTGAAGTTAATGTCCTGAAGTTAATGTCCTGAAGTTAATGTCCTGAAGTTAATGTCCTGAAGTTAATGTCCTGAAGTTAATGTCCTGAAGTTAATGTCTTGAAATTGACGTGTCGCAAACAGAACCTGAAAGAAAAGTTTTGAAAGTAATGCTTTGAAATTAATTTCTTGAAATTGACGTGTGCAAACAGAACCTGAAATGTTTTGAAATTAATATATTGAAATTGACGAGTCGCAAACAGAACATGAAAGAAATGTCTTGAAATTATTGTCCTGAAATTATTGTCTTGAAATTAATGTCCTGAAATGAATGCCTTGAAATTATTGTCTTGAAATTATTGTCTTGAAATTATTGTCTTGAAATTATTGTCTTGAAATTATTGTCTTGAAATTATTGTCTTGAAATTATTGTCTTGAAATTATTGTCTTGAAATTATTGTCTTGAAATTATTGTCTTGAAATTATTGTCTTGAAATTATTGTCTTGAAATTATTGTCTTGAAATTAACGTGTCGCAAACAGAACCAGAAATGTTTTGATAATGTCTTGAAATTATTTTCTTGAAATTGACGTGTCGCAAACAGAACCAGAAATGTTTGGAAATTAATGTCCTGAAGTTAATGTCCTGAAGTTAATGTCCTGAAGTTAATGTCCTGAAGTTAATGTCCTGAAGTTAATGTCCTGAAGTTAATGTCCTGAAGTTAATGTCCTGAAGTTAATGTCCTGAAGTTAATGTCCTGAAGTTAATGTCCTGAAGTTAATGTCCTGAAGTTAATGTCCTGAAGTTAATGTCCTGAAGTTAATGTCCTGAAGTTAATGTCCTGAAGTTAATGTCCTGAAGTTAATGTCCTGAAGTTAATGTCCTGAAGTTAATGTCCTGAAGTTAATGTCCTGAAGTTAATGTCCTGAAGTTAATGTCCTGAAGTTAATGTCCTGAAGTTAATGTCCTGAAGTTAATGTCCTGAAGTTAATGTCCTGAAGTTAATGTCCTGAAGTTAATGTCCTGAAGTTAATGTCCTGAAGTTAATGTCCTGAAGTTAATGTCCTGAAGTTAATGTCCTGAAGTTAATGTCCTGAAGTTAATGTCCTGAAGTTAATGTCCTGAAGTTAATGTCCTGAAGTTAATGTCCTGAAGTTAATGTCCTGAAGTTAATGTCCTGAAGTTAATGTCCTGAAGTTAATGTCCTGAAGTTAATGTCCTGAAGTTAATGTCCTGAAGTTAATGTCCTGAAGTTAATGTCCTGAAGTTAATGTCCTGAAGTTAATGTCCTGAAGTTAATGTCCTGAAGTTAATGTCCTGAAGTTAATGTCCTGAAGTTAATGTCCTGAAGTTAATGTCCTGAAGTTAATGTCCTGAAGTTAATGTCCTGAAGTTAATGTCCTGAAGTTAATGTCCTGAAGTTAATGTCCTGAAGTTAATGTCCTGAAGTTAATGTCCTGAAGTTAATGTCCTGAAGTTAATGTCCTGAAGTTAATGTCCTGAAGTTAATGTCCTGAAGTTAATGTCCTGAAGTTAATGTCCTGAAGTTAATGTCCTGAAGTTAATGTCCTGAAGTTAATGTCCTGAAGTTAATGTCCTGAAGTTAATGTCCTGAAGTTAATGTCCTGAAGTTAATGTCCTGAAGTTAATGTCCTGAAGTTAATGTCCTGAAGTTAATGTCCTGAAGTTAATGTCCTGAAGTTAATGTCCTGAAGTTAATGTCCTGAAGTTAATGTCCTGAAGTTAATGTCCTGAAGTTAATGTCCTGAAGTTAATGTCCTGAAGTTAATGTCCTGAAGTTAATGTCCTGAAGTTAATGTCCTGAAGTTAATGTCCTGAAGTTAATGTCCTGAAGTTAATGTCCTGAAGTTAATGTCCTGAAGTTAATGTCCTGAAGTTAATGTCCTGAAGTTAATGTCCTGAAGTTAATGTCCTGAAGTTAATGTCCTGAAGTTAATGTCCTGAAGTTAATGTCCTGAAGTTAATGTCCTGAAGTTAATGTCCTGAAGTTAATGTCCTGAAGTTAATGTCCTGAAGTTAATGTCCTGAAGTTAATGTCCTGAAGTTAATGTCCTGAAGTTAATGTCTTGAAATTGACGTGTCGCAAACAGAACCTGAAAGAAAAGTTTTGAAAGTAATGCTTTGAAATTAATTTCTTGAAATTGACGTGTGCAAACAGAACCTGAAATGTTTTGAAATTAATATATTGAAATTGACGAGTCGCAAACAGAACATGAAAGAAATGTCTTGAAATTATTGTCCTGAAATTATTGTCTTGAAATTAATGTCCTGAAATGAATGCCTTGAAATTATTGTCTTGAAATTATTGTCTTGAAATTATTGTCTTGAAATTATTGTCTTGAAATTATTGTCTTGAAATTGTTGTCTTGAAATTAACGTGTCGCAAACAGAACCTCAAAGAAATGTTTTGAAATTAATGTCTTGAAATTAACGTGTCGCAAACAGAACCAGAAATGTTTTGATAATGTCTTGAAATTATTTTCTTGAAATTGACGTGTCGCAAACAGAACCAGAAATGTTTGGAAATTAATGTCCTGAAATTAATGTCCTGAAGTTAATGTCCTGAAGTTAATGTCCTGAAGTTAATGTCCTGAAGTTAATGTCCTGAAGTTAATGTCCTGAAGTTAATGTCTTGAAATTGACGTGTCGCAAACAGAACCAGAAATGTTTTGATAATGTCTTGAAATTATTTTCTTGAAATTGACGTGTCGCAAACAGAACCAGAAATGTTTGGAAATTAATGTCCTGAAATTAATGTCCTGAAGTAAATGTCCTGAAGTAAATGTCCTGAAGTAAATGTCCTGAAGTAAATGTCCTGAAGTAAATGTCCTGAAGTAAATGTCCTGAAGTAAATGTCCTGAAGTAAATGTCCTGAAGTAAATGTCCTGAAGTAAATGTCCTGAAGTAAATGTCCTGAAGTAAATGTCCTGAAGTAAATGTCCTGAAGTAAATGTCCTGAAGTAAATGTCCTGAAGTAAATGTCCTGAAGTAAATGTCCTGAAGTAAATGTCCTGAAGTAAATGTCCTGAAGTAAATGTCCTGAAGTAAATGTCCTGAAGTAAATGTCCTGAAGTAAATGTCCTGAAGTAAATGTCCTGAAGTAAATGTCCTGAAGTAAATGTCCTGAAGTAAATGTCCTGAAGTAAATGTCCTGAAGTAAATGTCCTGAAGTAAATGTCCTGAAGTAAATGTCCTGAAGTAAATGTCCTGAAGTAAATGTCCTGAAGTAAATGTCCTGAAGTAAATGTCCTGAAGTAAATGTCCTGAAGTAAATGTCCTGAAGTAAATGTCCTGAAGTAAATGTCCTGAAGTAAATGTCCTGAAGTAAATGTCCTGAAGTAAATGTCCTGAAGTAAACGTCCTGAAGTTAACGTCCTGAAGTTAACGTCCTGAAGTTAACGTCCTGAAGTTAACGTCCTGAAGTTAACGTCCTGAAGTTAACGTCCTGAAGTTAACGTCCTGAAGTTAACGTCTTGAAATTGACGTGTCGCAAACAGAACCTGAAAGAAAAGTTTTGAAAGTAATGCTTTGAAATTAATTTCTTGAAATTGACGTGTGCAAACAGAACCTGAAATGTTTTGAAATTAATATATTGAAATTGACGAGTCGCAAACAGAACATGAAAGAAATGTCTTGAAATTATTGTCCTGAAATTATTGTCTTGAAATTAATGTCCTGAAATGAATGCCTTGAAATTATTGTCTTGAAATTATTGTCTTGAAATTATTGTCTTGAAATTATTGTCTTGAAATTATTGTCTTGAAATTATTGTCTTGAAATTATTGTCTTGAAATTGTTGTCTTGAAATTAACGTGTCGCAAACAGAACCTCAAAGAAATGTTTTGAAATTAATGTCTTGAAATTAACGTGTCGCAAACAGAACCAGAAATGTTTTGATAATGTCTTGAAATTATTTTCTTGAAATTGACGTGTCGCAAACAGAACCAGAAATGTTTGGAAATTAATGTCCTGAAATTAATGTCCTGAAGTTAATGTCCTGAAGTTAATGTCCTGAAGTTAATGTCCTGAAGTTAATGTCCTGAAGTTAATGTCCTGAAGTTAATGTCCTGAAGTTAATGTCCTGAAGTAAATGTCCTGAAGTTAATGTCCTGAAGTTAATGTCCTGAAGTTAATGTCCTGAAGTTAATGTCCTGAAGTTAATGTCCTGAAGTTAATGTCTTGAAATTGACGTGTCGCAAACAGAACCTGAAAGAAAAGTTTTGAAAGTAATGCTTTGAAATTAATGTCTTGAAATTGACGTGTGCAAACAGAACCTGAAATGTTTTGAAATTAATATATTGAAATTGACGAGTCGCAAACAGAACATGAAAGAAATGTCTTGAAATTATTGTCCTGAAATTATTGTCTTGAAATTAATGTCCTGAAATTATTGTCTTGAAATTAATGTCCTGAAATGAATGCCTTGAAATGAATGCCTTGAAATGAATGCCTTGAAATGAATGCCTTGAAATTATTGTCTTGAAATTATTGTCTTGAAATTATTGTCTTGAAATTATTGTCTTGAAATTATTGTCTTGAAATTATTGTCTTGAAATTATTGTCTTGAAATTATTGTCTTGAAATTATTGTCTTGAAATTATTGTCTTGAAATTATTGTCTTGAAATTATTGTCTTGAAATTATTGTCTTGAAATTAACGTGTCGCAAACAGAACCTCAAAGAAATGTTTTGAAATTAATGTCTTGAAATTAACGTGTCGCAAACAGAACCAGAAATGTTTTGATAATGTCTTGAAATTATTTTCTTGAAATTGACGTGTCGCAAACAGAACCAGAAATGTTTGGAAATTAATGTCCTGAAATTAATGTCCTGAAGTTAATGTCCTGAAGTTAATGTCCTGAAGTTAATGTCCTGAAGTTAATGTCCTGAAGTTAATGTCCTGAAGTTAATGTCCTGAAGTTAATGTCCTGAAGTTAATGTCCTGAAGTTAATGTCCTGAAGTTAATGTCCTGAAGTTAATGTCCTGAAGTTAATGTCCTGAAGTTAATGTCCTGAAGTTAATGTCCTGAAGTTAATGTCCTGAAGTTAATGTCCTGAAGTTAATGTCCTGAAGTTAATGTCCTGAAGTTAATGTCCTGAAGTTAATGTCCTGAAGTTAATGTCCTGAAGTTAATGTCCTGAAGTTAATGTCCTGAAGTTAATGTCCTGAAGTTAATGTCCTGAAGTTAATGTCCTGAAGTTAATGTCCTGAAGTTAATGTCCTGAAGTTAATGTCCTGAAGTTAATGTCCTGAAGTTAATGTCCTGAAGTTAATGTCCTGAAGTTAATGTCCTGAAGTTAATGTCCTGAAGTTAATGTCCTGAAGTTAATGTCCTGAAGTTAATGTCCTGAAGTTAATGTCCTGAAGTTAATGTCCTGAAGTTAATGTCCTGAAGTTAATGTCCTGAAGTTAATGTCCTGAAGTTAATGTCCTGAAGTTAATGTCCTGAAGTTAATGTCCTGAAGTTAATGTCCTGAAGTTAATGTCCTGAAGTTAATGTCCTGAAGTTAATGTCCTGAAGTTAATGTCCTGAAGTTAATGTCCTGAAGTTAATGTCCTGAAGTTAATGTCCTGAAGTTAATGTCCTGAAGTTAATGTCCTGAAGTTAATGTCCTGAAGTTAATGTCCTGAAGTTAATGTCCTGAAGTTAATGTCCTGAAGTTAATGTCCTGAAGTTAATGTCCTGAAGTTAATGTCCTGAAGTTAATGTCCTGAAGTTATTGTCTTGAAATTATTGTCTTGAAATTGACGTGTCGCAAACAGAACCTGAAAGAAAAGTTTTGAAAGTAATGCTTTGAAATTAATTTCTTGAAATTGACGTGTGCAAACAGAACCTGAAATGTTTGGAAATTAATATATTGAAATTGACGAGTCGCAAACAGAACATGAAAGAAATGTCTTGAAATTATTGTCCTGAAATTATTGTCTTGAAATTAATGTCCTGAAATGAATGTCTTGAAATTATTGTCCTGAAATTATTGTCTTGAAATTAATGTCCTGAAATGAATGCCTTGAAATTATTGTCTTGAAATTATTGTCTTGAAATTATTGTCTTGAAATTAACGTGTCGCAAACAGAAGCTCAAAGAAATGTTTTGAAATTAATGTCTTGAAATTAACGTGTCGCAAACAGAACCAGAAATGTTTTGATAATGTCTTGAAATTATTTTCTTGAAATTGACGTGTCGCAAACAGAACCAGAAATGTTTGGAAATTAATATCCTGAAATTAATGTCCTGAAATTAATGTCCTGAAATTAATGTCCTGAAATTAATGTCCTGAAATTAATGTCCTGAAATTAATGTCCTGAAATTAATGTCCTGAAATTAATGTCCTGAAATTAATGTCCTGAAGTTAATGTCCTGAAGTTAATGTCCTGAAGTTAATGTCCTGAAGTTAATGTCCTGAAGTTAATGTCCTGAAGTTAATGTCCTGAAGTTAATGTCCTGAAGTTAATGTCCTGAAGTTAATGTCCTGAAGTTAATGTCCTGAAGTTAATGTCCTGAAGTTAATGTCCTGAAGTTAATGTCCTGAAGTTAATGTCCTGAAGTTAATGTCCTGAAGTTAATGTCTTGAAATTGACGTGTCGCAAACAGAACCTGAAAGAAAAGTTTTGAAAGTAATGCTTTGAAATTAATGTCTTGAAATTGACGTGTGCAAACAGAACCTGAAATGTTTTGAAATTAATATATTGAAATTGACGAGTCGCAAACAGAACATGAAAGAAATGTCTTGAAATTATTGTCCTGAAATTATTGTCTTGAAATTAATGTCCTGAAATTATTGTCTTGAAATTAATGTCCTGAAATGAATGCCTTGAAATGAATGCCTTGAAATGAATGCCTTGAAATGAATGCCTTGAAATGAATGCCTTGAAATTATTGTCTTGAAATTATTGTCTTGAAATTATTGTCTTGAAATTATTGTCTTGAAATTATTGTCTTGAAATTATTGTCTTGAAATTATTGTCTTGAAATTATTGTCTTGAAATTATTGTCTTGAAATTATTGTCTTGAAATTATTGTCTTGAAATTATTGTCTTGAAATTAACGTGTCGCAAACAGAACCTCAAAGAAATGTTTTGAAATTAATGTCTTGAAATTAACGTGTCGCAAACAGAACCAGAAATGTTTTGATAATGTCTTGAAATTATTTTCTTGAAATTGACGTGTCGCAAACAGAACCAGAAATGTTTGGAAATTAATGTCCTGAAATTAATGTCCTGAAGTTAATGTCCTGAAGTTAATGTCCTGAAGTTAATGTCCTGAAGTTAATGTCCTGAAGTTAATGTCCTGAAGTTAATGTCCTGAAGTTAATGTCCTGAAGTTAATGCCCTGAAGTTAATGTCCTGAAGTTAATGTCCTGAAGTTAATGTCCTGAAGTTAATGTCCTGAAGTTAATGTCCTGAAGTTAATGTCCTGAAGTTAATGTCCTGAAGTTAATGTCCTGAAGTTAATGTCCTGAAGTTAATGTCCTGAAGTTAATGTCCTGAAGTTAATGTCCTGAAGTTAATGTCCTGAAGTTAATGTCCTGAAGTTAATGTCCTGAAGTTAATGTCCTGAAGTTAATGTCCTGAAGTTAATGTCCTGAAGTTAATGTCCTGAAGTTAATGTCCTGAAGTTAATGTCCTGAAGTTAATGTCCTGAAGTTAATGTCCTGAAGTTAATGTCCTGAAGTTAATGTCCTGAAGTTAATGTCCTGAAGTTAATGTCCTGAAGTTAATGTCCTGAAGTTAATGTCCTGAAGTTAATGTCCTGAAGTTAATGTCCTGAAGTTAATGTCCTGCAGTTAATGTCCTGCAGTTAATGTCCTGCAGTTAATGTCCTGCAGTTAATGTCCTGCAGTTAATGTCCTGAAGTTAATGTCCTGAAGTTAATGTCCTGAAGTTAATGTCCTGAAGTTAATGTCCTGAAGTTAATGTCCTGAAGTTAATGTCCTGAAGTTAATGTCCTGAAGTTAATGTCCTGAAGTTAATGTCCTGAAGTTAATGTCCTGAAGTTAATGTCCTGAAGTTAATGTCCTGAAGTTAATGTCCTGAAGTTAATGTCCTGAAGTTAATGTCCTGAAGTTAATGTCCTGAAGTTAATGTCCTGAAGTTAATGTCCTGAAGTTAATGTCCTGAAGTTATTGTCTTGAAATTATTGTCTTGAAATTGACGTGTCGCAAACAGAACCTGAAAGAAAAGTTTTGAAAGTAATGCTTTGAAATTAATTTCTTGAAATTGACGTGTGCAAACAGAACCTGAAATGTTTGGAAATTAATATATTGAAATTGACGAGTCGCAAACAGAACATGAAAGAAATGTCTTGAAATTATTGTCCTGAAATTATTGTCTTGAAATTAATGTCCTGAAATGAATGTCTTGAAATTATTGTCCTGAAATTATTGTCTTGAAATTAATGTCCTGAAATGAATGCCTTGAAATTATTGTCTTGAAATTATTGTCTTGAAATTATTGTCTTGAAATTATTGTCTTGAAATTAACGTGTCGCAAACAGAAGCTCAAAGAAATGTTTTGAAATTAATGTCTTGAAATTAACGTGTCGCAAACAGAACCAGAAATGTTTTGATAATGTCTTGAAATTATTTTCTTGAAATTGACGTGTCGCAAACAGAACCAGAAATGTTTGGAAATTAATATCCTGAAATTAATGTCCTGAAATTAATGTCCTGAAATTAATGTCCTGAAATTAATGTCCTGAAATTAATGTCCTGAAATTAATGTCCTGAAATTAAAGTCCTGAAATTAATGTCCTGAAGTTAATGTCCTGAAGTTAATGTCCTGAAGTTAATGTCCTGAAGTTAATGTCCTGAAGTTAATGTCCTGAAGTTAATGTCCTGAAGTTAATGTCCTGAAGTTAATGTCCTGAAGTTAATGTCCTGAAGTTAATGTCCTGAAGTTAATGTCCTGAAGTTAATGTCCTGAAGTTAATGTCCTGAAGTTAATGTCCTGAAGTTAATGTCCTGAAGTTAATGTCCTGAAGTTAATGTCCTGAAGTTAATGTCCTGAAGTTAATGTCCTGAAGTTAATGTCCTGAAGTTAATGTCCTGAAGTAAATGTCCTGAAGTAAATGTCCTGAAGTAAATGTCCTGAAGTAAATGTCCTGAAGTTAATGTCCTGAAGTAAATGTCCTGAAGTAAATGTCCTGAAGTAAATGTCCTGAAGTAAATGTCCTGAAGTAAGTGTCCTGAAGTAAGTGTCCTGAAGTAAGTGTCCTGAAGTAAGTGTCCTGAAGTAAGTGTCCTGAAGTAAGTGTCCTGAAGTAAGTGTCCTGAAGTAAGTGTCCTGAAGTAAGTGTCCTGAAGTAAGTGTCCTGAAGTAAGTGTCCTGAAGTAAGTGTCCTGAAGTAAGTGTCCTGAAGTAAGTGTCCTGAAGTAAGTGTCCTGAAGTAAGTGTCCTGAAGTAAGTGTCCTGAAGTAAGTGTCCTGAAGTAAGTGTCCTGAAGTAAGTGTCCTGAAGTAAGTGTCCTGAAGTAAGTGTCCTGAAGTAAGTGTCCTGAAGTAAATGTCCTGAAGTAAATGTCCTGAAGTAAATGTCCTGAAGTAAATGTCCTGAAGTAAATGTCCTGAAGTAAATGTCCTGAAGTAAATGTCCTGAAGTAAATGTCCTGAAGTAAATGTCCTGAAGTAAATGTCCTGAAGTAAATGTCCTGAAGTAAATGTCCTGAAGTAAATGTCCTGAAGTAAATGTCCTGAAGTAAATGTCCTGAAGTAAATGTCCTGAAGTAAATGTCCTGAAGTAAATGTCCTGAAGTAAATGTCCTGAAGTAAATGTCCTGAAGTAAATGTCCTGAAGTAAATGTCCTGAAGTAAATGTCCTGAAGTAAATGTCCTGAAGTAAATGTCCTGAAGTAAATGTCCTGAAGTAAATGTCCTGAAGTAAATGTCCTGAAGTAAATGTCCTGAAGTAAATGTCCTGAAGTAAATGTCCTGAAGTAAATGTCCTGAAGTAAATGTCCTGAAGTAAATGTCCTGAAGTAAATGTCCTGAAGTAAATGTCCTGAAGTAAATGTCCTGAAGTAAATGTCCTGAAGTAAATGTCCTGAAGTTAATGTCCTGAAGTAAATGTCCTGAAGTTAATGTCCTGAAGTTAATGTCCTGAAGTTAATGTCCTGAAGTTAATGTCCTGAAGTTAATGTCCTGAAGTTAATGTCCTGAAGTTAATGTCCTGAAGTTAATGTCCTGAAGTTAATGTCCTGAAGTTAATGTCCTGAAGTTAATGTCCTGAAGTTAATGTCCTGAAGTTAATGTCCTGAAGTTAATGTCCTGAAGTTAATGTCCTGAAGTTAATGTCCTGAAGTTAATGTCCTGAAGTTAATGTCCTGAAGTTAATGTCCTGAAGTTAATGTCCTGAAGTTAATGTCCTGAAGTTAATGTCCTGAAGTTAATGTCCTGAAGTAAGTGTCCTGAAGTAAGTGTCCTGAAGTAAGTGTCCTGAAGTAAGTGTCCTGAAGTAAGTGTCCTGAAGTAAGTGTCCTGAAGTAAGTGTCCTGAAGTAAGTGTCCTGAAGTAAGTGTCCTGAAGTAAGTGTCCTGAAGTAAGTGTCCTGAAGTAAATGTCCTGAAGTTAATGTCCTGAAGTTAATGTCCTGAAGTTAATGTCCTGAAGTTAATGTCCTGAAGTTAGTGTCCTGAAGTTAGTGTCCTGAAGTTAGTGTCCTGAAGTTAGTGTCCTGAAGTTAGTGTCCTGAAGTTAGTGTCCTGAAGTTAGTGTCCTGAAGTAAGTGTCCTGAAGTTAATGTCCTGAAGTTAATGTCCTGAAGTTAATGTCCTGAAGTTAATGTCCTGAAGTTAATGTCCTGAAGTTAATGTCCTGAAGTTAATGTCCTGAAGTTAATGTCCTGAAGTTAATGTCCTGAAGTTAATGTCCTGAAGTTAATGTCCTGAAGTTAATGTCCTGAAGTTAATGTCCTGAAGTTAATGTCCTGAAATTGACGTGTCGCAAACAGAACCTGAAAGAAAAGTTTTGAAAGTAATGCTTTGAAATTAATTTCTTGAAATTGACGTGTGCAAACAGAACCTGAAATGTTTTGAAATTAATATATTGAAATTGACGAGTCGCAAACAGAACATGAAAGAAATGTCTTGAAATTATTGTCCTGAAATTATTGTCTTGAAATTAATGTCCTGAAATGAATGCCTTGAAATTATTGTCTTGAAATTATTGTCTTGAAATTATTGTCTTGAAATTATTGTCTTGAAATTATTGTCTTGAAATTATTGTCTTGAAATTATTGTCTTGAAATTATTGTCTTGAAATTATTGTCTTGAAATTATTGTCTTGAAATTATTGTCTTGAAATTATTGTCTTGAAATTATTGTCTTGAAATTATTGTCTTGAAATTATTGTCTTGAAATTATTGTCTTGAAATTAACGTGTCGCAAACAGAACCTCAAAGAAATGTTTTGAAATTAATGTCTTGAAATTAACGTGTCGCAAACAGAACCAGAAATGTTTTGATAATGTCTTGAAATTATTTTCTTGAAATTGACGTGTCGCAAACAGAACCAGAAATGTTTGGAAATTAATGTCCTGAAGTTAATGTCCTGAAGTTAATGTCCTGAAGTTAATGTCCTGAATTTGACGTGTCGCAAACAGAACCTGAAATGTTTTGAAATTAATATATTGAAATTGACGAGTCGCAAACAGAACATGAAAGAAATGTCTTGAAATTATTGTCCTGAAATTATTGTCTTGAAATTAATGTCCTGAAATGAATGCCTTGAAATTATTGTCTTCAAATTATTGTCTTGAAATTATTGTCTTGAAATTATTGTCTTGAAATTATTGTCTTGAAATTATTGTCTTGAAATTATTGTCTTGAAATTATTGTCTTGAAATTAACGTGTCGCAAACAGAACCTCAAAGAAATGTTTTGAAATTAATGTCTTGAAATTGACGAGTCGCAAACAGAACATGAAAGAAATGTCTTGAAATTATTGTCCTGAAATTATTGTCTTGAAATTAATGTCCTGAAATGAATGCCTTGAAATTATTGTCTTGAAATTATTGTCTTGAAATTATTGTCTTGAAATTATTGTCTTGAAATTATTGTCTTGAAATTAACGTGTCGCAAACAGAAGCTCAAAGAAATGTTTTGAAATTAATGTCTTGAAATTAACGTGTCGCAAACAGAACCAGAAATGTTTTGATAAAGTCTTGAAATTATTTTCTTGAAATTGACGTGTCGCAAACAGAACCAGAAATGTTTGGAAATTAATGTCCTGAAATTAATGTCCTGAAATTAATGTCCTGAAATTAATGTCCTGAAATTAATGTCCTGAAGTTAATGTCCTGAAGTTAATGTCCTGAAGTTAATGTCCTGAAGTTAATGTCCTGAAGTTAATGTCCTGAAGTTAATGTCCTGAAGTTAATGTCCTGAAGTTAATGTCCTGAAGTTAATGTCCTGAAGTAAATGTCCTGAAGTTAATGTCCTGAAGTTAATGTCCTGAAGTTAATGTCCTGAAGTTAATGTCCTGAAGTTAATGTCCTGAAGTTAATGTCCTGAAGTTAATGTCCTGAAGTTAATGTCCTGAAGTTAATGTCCTGAAGTAAATGTCCTGAAGTTAATGTCCTGAAGTTAATGTCCTGAAGTTAATGTCCTGAAGTAAATGTCCTGAAGTAAATGTCCTGAAGTAAATGTCCTGAAGTAAATGTCCTGAAGTAAATGTCCTGAAGTAAATGTCCTGAAGTAAATGTCCTGAAGTAAATGTCCTGAAGTAAATGTCCTGAAGTTAATGTCCTGAAGTAAATGTCCTGAAGTTAATGTCCTGAAGTTAATGTCCTGAAGTTAATGTCCTGAAGTTAATGTCCTGAAGTTAATGTCCTGAAGTTAATGTCCTGAAGTTAATGTCCTGAAGTTAATGTCCTGAAGTTAATGTCCTGAAGTTAATGTCCTGAAGTTAATGTCCTGAAGTTAATGTCCTGAAGTTAATGTCCTGAAGTTAATGTCCTGAAGTTAATGTCCTGAAGTTAATGTCCTGAAGTTAATGTCCTGAAGTTAATGTCCTGAAGTTAATGTCCTGAAGTTAATGTCCTGAAGTTAATGTCCTGAAGTTAATGTCCTGAAGTTAATGTCCTGAAGTTAATGTCCTGAAGTTAATGTCCTGAAGTTAATGTCCTGAAGTTAATGTCCTGAAGTTAATGTCCTGAAGTTAATGTCCTGAAGTTAATGTCCTGAAGTTAATGTCCTGAAGTTAATGTCCTGAAGTTAATGTCCTGAAGTTAATGTCCTGAAGTTAATGTCCTGAAGTTAATGTCCTGAAGTTAATGTCCTGAAGTTAATGTCCTGAAGTTAATGTCCTGAAGTTAATGTCCTGAAGTTAATGTCCTGAAGTTAATGTCCTGAAGTTAATGTCCTGAAGTTAATGTCCTGAAGTTAATGTCCTGAAGTTAATGTCCTGAAGTTAATGTCCTGAAGTTAATGTCCTGAAGTTAATGTCCTGAAGTTAATGTCCTGAAGTTAATGTCCTGAAGTTAATGTCCTGAAGTTAATGTCCTGAAGTTAATGTCCTGAAGTTAACGTCCTGAAGTTAACGTCCTGAAGTTAACGTGCTGAAGTTAACGTCCTGAAGTTAATGTCCTGAAGTTAACGTCCTGAAGTTAACGTCCTGAAGTTAACGTCCTGAAGTTAACGTCCTGAAGTTAACGTCCTGAAGTTAACGTCCTGAAGTTAACGTCCTGAAGTTAACGTCCTGAAGTTAACGTCCTGAAGTTAACGTCCTGAAGTTAACGTCCTGAAGTTAACGTCCTGAAGTTAACGTCCTGAAGTTAACGTCCTGAAGTTAACGTCCTGAAGTTAACGTCCTGAAGTTAACGTCCTGAAGTTAACGTCCTGAAGTTAACGTCCTGAAGTTAACGTCCTGAAGTTAACGTCCTGAAGTTAACGTCCTGAAGTTAACGTCCTGAAGTTAACGTCCTGAAGTTAACGTCCTGAAGTTAACGTCCTGAAGTTAACGTCCTGAAGTTAACGTCCTGAAGTTAACGTCCTGAAGTTAACGTCCTGAAGTTAACGTCCTGAAGTTAACGTCCTGAAGTTAACGTCCTGAAGTTAACGTCCTGAAGTTAACGTCCTGAAGTTAACGTCCTGAAGTTAACGTCCTGAAGTTAACGTCCTGAAGTTAACGTCCTGAAGTTAACGTCCTGAAGTTAACGTCCTGAAGTTAACGTCCTGAAGTTAACGTCCTGAAGTTAACGTCCTGAAGTTAACGTCCTGAAGTTAACGTCCTGAAGTTAACGTCCTGAAGTTAACGTCCTGAAGTTAACGTCCTGAAGTTAACGTCCTGAAGTTAACGTCCTGAAGTTAACGTCCTGAAGTTAACGTCCTGAAGTTAACGTCCTGAAGTTAACGTCCTGAAGTTAACGTCCTGAAGTTAACGTCCTGAAGTTAACGTCCTGAAGTTAACGTCCTGAAGTTAACGTCCTGAAGTTAACGTCCTGAAGTTAACGTCCTGAAGTTAACGTCCTGAAGTTAACGTCCTGAAGTTAACGTCCTGAAGTTAACGTCCTGAAGTTAACGTCCTGAAGTTAACGTCCTGAAGTTAACGTCCTGAAGTTAACGTCCTGAAGTTAACGTCCTGAAGTTAACGTCCTGAAGTTAACGTCCTGAAGTTAACGTCCTGAAGTTAACGTCCTGAAGTTAACGTCCTGAAGTTAACGTCCTGAAGTTAACGTCCTGAAGTTAACGTCCTGAAGTTAACGTCCTGAAGTTAACGTCCTGAAGTTAACGTCCTGAAGTTAACGTCCTGAAGTTAACGTCCTGAAGTTAACGTCCTGAAGTTAACGTCCTGAAGTTAACGTCCTGAAGTTAACGTCCTGAAGTTAACGTCCTGAAGTTAACGTCCTGAAGTTAACGTCCTGAAGTTAACGTCCTGAAGTTAACGTCCTGAAGTTAACGTCCTGAAGTTAACGTCCTGAAGTTAACGTCCTGAAGTTAACGTCCTGAAGTTAACGTCCTGAAGTTAACGTCCTGAAGTTAACGTCCTGAAGTTAACGTCCTGAAGTTAACGTCCTGAAGTTAACGTCCTGAAGTTAACGTCCTGAAGTTAACGTCCTGAAGTTAACGTCCTGAAGTTAACGTCCTGAAGTTAACGTCCTGAAGTTAACGTCCTGAAGTTAACGTCCTGAAGTTAACGTCCTGAAGTTAACGTCCTGAAGTTAACGTCCTGAAGTTAACGTCCTGAAGTTAACGTCCTGAAGTTAACGTCCTGAAGTTAACGTCCTGAAGTTAACGTCCTGAAGTTAACGTCCTGAAGTTAACGTCCTGAAGTTAACGTCCTGAAGTTAACGTCCTGAAGTTAACGTCCTGAAGTTAACGTCCTGAAGTTAACGTCCTGAAGTTAACGTCCTGAAGTTAACGTCCTGAAGTTAACGTCCTGAAGTTAACGTCCTGAAGTTAACGTGTCGCAAACAGAACATGAAAGAAATGTCTTGAAATTATTGTCCTGAAATGAATGCCTTGAAATTATTGTCTTGAAATTATTGTCTTGAAATTATTGTCTTGAAATTATTGTCTTGAAATTATTGTCTTGAAATTAACGTGTCGCAAACAGAAGCTCAAAGAAATGTTTTGAAATTAATGTCTTGAAATTAACGTGTCGCAAACAGAACCAGAAATGTTTTGATAAAGTCTTGAAATTATTTTCTTGAAATTGACGTGTCGCAAACAGAACCAGAAATGTTTGGAAATTAATGTCCTGAAATTAATGTCCTGAAATTAATGTCCTGAAATTAATGTCCTGAAGTTAATGTCCTGAAGTTAATGTCCTGAAGTTAATGTCCTGAAGTTAATGTCCTGAAGTTAATGTCCTGAAGTTAATGTCCTGAAGTTAATGTCCTGAAGTAAATGTCCTGAAGTTAATGTCCTGAAGTTAATGTCCTGAAGTTAATGTCCTGAAGTTAATGTCCTGAAGTTAATGTCCTGAAGTTAATGTCCTGAAGTTAATGTCCTGAAGTTAATGTCCTGAAGTTAATGTCCTGAAGTTAATGTCCTGAAGTTAATGTCCTGAAGTTAATGTCCTGAAGTTAATGTCCTGAAGTAAATGTCCTGAAGTAAATGTCCTGAAGTAAATGTCCTGAAGTAAATGTCCTGAAGTAAATGTCCTGAAGTAAATGTCCTGAAGTAAATGTCCTGAAGTAAATGTCCTGAAGTAAATGTCCTGAAGTTAATGTCCTGAAGTTAATGTCCTGAAGTAAATGTCCTGAAGTAAATGTCCTGAAGTAAATGTCCTGAAGTAAATGTCCTGAAGTTAATGTCCTGAAGTTAATGTCCTGAAGTTAATGTCCTGAAGTTAATGTCCTGAAGTTAATGTCCTGAAGTTAATGTCCTGAAGTTAATGTCCTGAAGTTAATGTCCTGAAGTTAATGTCTTGAAATTGACGTGTCGCAAACAGAACCTGAAAGAAAAGTTTTGAAAGTAATGCTTTGAAATTAATGTCTTGAAATTGACGTGTGCAAACAGAACCTGAAATGTTTTGAAATTAATATATTGAAATTGACGAGTCGCAAACAGAACATGAAAGAAATGTCTTGAAATTATTGTCCTGAAATTATTGTCTTGAAATTAATGTCCTGAAATTATTGTCTTGAAATTAATGTCCTGAAATGAATGCCTTGAAATGAATGCCTTGAAATGAATGCCTTGAAATTATTGTCTTGAAATTATTGTCTTGAAATTATTGTCTTGAAATTATTGTCTTGAAATTATTGTCTTGAAATTATTGTCTTGAAATTATTGTCTTGAAATTATTGTCTTGAAATTATTGTCTTGAAATTATTGTCTTGAAATTAACGTGTCGCAAACAGAACCTCAAAGAAATGTTTTGAAATTAATGTCTTGAAATTAACGTGTCGCAAACAGAACCAGAAATGTTTTGATAATGTCTTGAAATTATTTTCTTGAAATTGACGTGTCGCAAACAGAACCAGAAATGTTTGGAAATTAATGTCCTGAAATTAATGTCCTGAAATTAATGTCCTGAAGTTAATGTCCTGAAGTTAATGTCCTGAAGTTAATGTCCTGAAGTTAATGTCCTGAAGTTAATGTCCTGAAGTTAATGTCCTGAAGTTAATGTCCTGAAGTTAATGTCCTGAAGTTAATGTCCTGAAGTTAATGTCCTGAAGTTAATGTCCTGAAGTTAATGTCCTGAAGTTAATGTCCTGAAGTTAATGTCCTGAAGTTAATGTCCTGAAGTTAATGTCCTGAAGTTAATGTCCTGAAGTTAATGTCCTGAAGTTAATGTCCTGAAGTTAATGTCCTGAAGTTAATGTCCTGAAGTTAATGTCCTGAAGTTAATGTCCTGAAGTTAATGTCCTGAAGTTAATGTCCTGAAGTTAATGTCCTGAAGTTAATGTCCTGAAGTTAATGTCCTGAAGTTAATGTCCTGAAGTTAATGTCCTGAAGTTAATGTCCTGAAGTTAATGTCCTGAAGTTAATGTCCTGAAGTTAATGTCCTGAAGTTAATGTCCTGAAGTTAATGTCCTGAAGTTAATGTCCTGAAGTTAATGTCCTGAAGTTAATGTCCTGAAGTTAATGTCCTGAAGTTAATGTCCTGAAGTTAATGTCCTGAAGTTAATGTCCTGAAGTTAATGTCCTGAAGTTAATGTCCTGAAGTTAATGTCCTGAAGTTAATGTCCTGAAGTTAATGTCCTGAAGTTAATGTCCTGAAGTTAATGTCCTGAAGTTAATGTCCTGAAGTTAATGTCCTGAAGTTAATGTCCTGAAGTTAATGTCCTGAAGTTAATGTCTTGAAATTGACGTGTCGCAAACAGAACCTGAAAGAAAAGTTTTGAAAGTAATGCTTTGAAATTAATGTCTTGAAATTGACGTGTGCAAACAGAACCTGAAATGTTTTGAAATTAATATATTGAAATTGACGAGTCGCAAACAGAACATGAAAGAAATGTCTTGAAATTATTGTCCTGAAATTATTGTCTTGAAATTAATGTCCTGAAATTATTGTCTTGAAATTAATGTCCTGAAATGAATGCCTTGAAATGAATGCCTTGAAATGAATGCCTTGAAATTATTGTCTTGAAATTATTGTCTTGAAATTATTGTCTTGAAATTATTGTCTTGAAATTATTGTCTTGAAATTATTGTCTTGAAATTATTGTCTTGAAATTATTGTCTTGAAATTATTGTCTTGAAATTATTGTCTTGAAATTATTGTCTTGAAATTAACGTGTCGCAAACAGAACCTCAAAGAAATGTTTTGAAATTAATGTCTTGAAATTAACGTGTCGCAAACAGAACCAGAAATGTTTTGATAATGTCTTGAAATTATTTTCTTGAAATTGACGTGTCGCAAACAGAACCAGAAATGTTTGGAAATTAATGTCCTGAAATTAATGTCCTGAAATTAATGTCCTGAAGTTAATGTCCTGAAGTTAATGTCCTGAAGTTAATGTCCTGAAGTTAATGTCCTGAAGTTAATGTCCTGAAGTTAATGTCCTGAAGTTAATGTCCTGAAGTTAATGTCCTGAAGTTAATGTCCTGAAGTTAATGTCCTGAAGTTAATGTCCTGAAGTTAATGTCCTGAAGTTAATGTCCTGAAGTTAATGTCCTGAAGTTAATGTCCTGAAGTTAATGTCCTGAAGTTAATGTCCTGAAGTTAATGTCCTGAAGTTAATGTCCTGAAGTTAATGTCCTGAAGTTAATGTCCTGAAGTTAATGTCCTGAAGTTAATGTCCTGAAGTTAATGTCCTGAAGTTAATGTCCTGAAGTTAATGTCCTGAAGTTAATGTCCTGAAGTTAATGTCCTGAAGTTAATGTCCTGAAGTTAATGTCCTGAAGTTAATGTCCTGAAGTTAATGTCCTGAAGTTAATGTCCTGAAGTTAATGTCCTGAAGTTAATGTCCTGAAGTTAATGTCCTGAAGTTAATGTCCTGAAGTTAATGTCCTGAAGTTAATGTCCTGAAGTTAATGTCCTGAAGTTAATGTCCTGAAGTTAATGTCCTGAAGTTAATGTCCTGAAGTTAATGTCCTGAAGTTAATGTCCTGAAGTTAATGTCCTGAAGTTAATGTCCTGAAGTTAATGTCCTGAAGTTAATGTCCTGAAGTTAATGTCCTGAAGTTAATGTCCTGAAGTTAATGTCCTGAAGTTAATGTCCTGAAGTTAATGTCCTGAAGTTAATGTCCTGAAGTTAATGTCCTGAAGTTAATGTCCTGAAGTTAATGTCCTGAAGTTAATGTCCTGAAGTTAATGTCCTGAAGTTAATGTCCTGAAGTTAATGTCCTGAAGTTAATGTCCTGAAGTTATTGTCTTGAAATTATTGTCTTGAAATTGACGTGTCGCAAACAGAACCTGAAAGAAAAGTTTTGAAAGTAATGCTTTGAAATTAATTTCTTGAAATTGACGTGTGCAAACAGAACCTGAAATGTTTGGAAATTAATATATTGAAATTGACGAGTCGCAAACAGAACATGAAAGAAATGTCTTGAAATTATTGTCCTGAAATTATTGTCTTGAAATTAATGTCCTGAAATGAATGTCTTGAAATTATTGTCCTGAAATTATTGTCTTGAAATTAATGTCCTGAAATGAATGCCTTGAAATTATTGTCTTGAAATTATTGTCTTGAAATTATTGTCTTGAAATTATTGTCTTGAAATTATTGTCTTGAAATTAGCGTTTCGCAAACAGAAGCTCAAAGAAATGTTTTGAAATTAATGTCTTGAAATTAACGTGTCGCAAACAGAACCAGAAATGTTTTGATAATGTCTTGAAATTATTTTCTTGAAATTGACGTGTCGCAAACAGAACCAGAAATGTTTGGAAATTAATATCCTGAAATTAATGTCCTGAAATTAATGTCCTGAAATTAATGTCCTGAAATTAATGTCCTGAAATTAATGTCCTGAAATTAATGTCCTGAAGTTAATGGCCTGAAGTTAATGTCCTGAAGTTAATGTCCTGAAGTTAATGTCCTGAAGTTAATGTCCTGAAGTTAATGTCCTGAAGTTAATGTCCTGAAGTTAATGTCCTGAAGTTAATGTCCTGAAGTTAATGTCCTGAAGTTAATGTCCTGAAGTTAATGTCCTGAAGTTAATGTCCTGAAGTTAATGTCCTGAAGTTAATGTCCTGAAGTTAATGTCCTGAAGTTAATGTCCTGAAGTTAATGTCCTGAAGTTAATGTCCTGAAGTTAATGTCCTGAAGTAAATGTCCTGAAGTAAATGTCCTGAAGTAAATGTCCTGAAGTAAATGTCCTGAAGTAAATGTCCTGAAGTAAATGTCCTGAAGTTAATGTCCTGAAGTTAATGTCCTGAAGTTAATGTCCTGAAGTTAATGTCCTGAAGTAAGTGTCCTGAAGTAAGTGTCCTGAAGTAAGTGTCCTGAAGTAAGTGTCCTGAAGTAAGTGTCCTGAAGTAAGTGTCCTGAAGTAAGTGTCCTGAAGTAAGTGTCCTGAAGTAAGTGTCCTGAAGTAAGTGTCCTGAAGTAAGTGTCCTGAAGTAAGTGTCCTGAAGTAAGTGTCCTGAAGTAAGTGTCCTGAAGTAAGTGTCCTGAAGTAAGTGTCCTGAAGTAAGTGTCCTGAAGTAAGTGTCCTGAAGTAAGTGTCCTGAAGTAAGTGTCCTGAAGTAAGTGTCCTGAAGTAAGTGTCCTGAAGTAAGTGTCCTGAAGTAAGTGTCCTGAAGTAAGTGTCCTGAAGTAAGTGTCCTGAAGTAAGTGTCCTGAAGTAAGTGTCCTGAAGTAAGTGTCCTGAAGTAAGTGTCCTGAAGTAAGTGTCCTGAAGTAAGTGTCCTGAAGTAAGTGTCCTGAAGTAAGTGTCCTGAAGTAAGTGTCCTGAAGTAAGTGTCCTGAAGTAAGTGTCCTGAAGTAAATGTCCTGAAGTAAATGTCCTGAAGTTAATGTCCTGAAGTTAATGTCCTGAAGTTAATGTCCTGAAGTTAATGTCCTGAAGTTAATGTCTTGAAATTGACGTGTCGCAAACAGAACCTGAAAGAAAAGTTTTGAAAGTAATGCTTTGAAATTAATGTCTTGAAATTGACGTGTGCAAACAGAACCTGAAATGTTTTGAAATTAATATATTGAAATTGACGAGTCGCAAACAGAACATGAAAGAAATGTCTTGAAATTATTGTCCTGAAATTATTGTCTTGAAATTAATGTCCTGAAATTATTGTCTTGAAATTAATGTCCTGAAATGAATGCCTTGAAATGAATGCCTTGAAATGAATGCCTTGAAATTATTGTCTTGAAATTATTGTCTTGAAATTATTGTCTTGAAATTATTGTCTTGAAATTATTGTCTTGAAATTATTGTCTTGAAATTATTGTCTTGAAATTATTGTCTTGAAATTATTGTCTTGAAATTATTGTCTTGAAATTAACGTGTCGCAAACAGAACCTCAAAGAAATGTTTTGAAATTAATGTCTTGAAATTAACGTGTCGCAAACAGAACCAGAAATGTTTTGATAATGTCTTGAAATTATTTTCTTGAAATTGACGTGTCGCAAACAGAACCAGAAATGTTTGGAAATTAATGTCCTGAAATTAATGTCCTGAAATTAATGTCCTGAAGTTAATGTCCTGAAGTTAATGTCCTGAAGTTAATGTCCTGAAGTTAATGTCCTGAAGTTAATGTCCTGAAGTTAATGTCCTGAAGTTAATGTCCTGAAGTTAATGTCCTGAAGTTAATGTCCTGAAGTTAATGTCCTGAAGTTAATGTCCTGAAGTTAATGTCCTGAAGTTAATGTCCTGAAGTTAATGTCCTGAAGTTAATGTCCTGAAGTTAATGTCCTGAAGTTAATGTCCTGAAGTTAATGTCCTGAAGTTAATGTCCTGAAGTTAATGTCCTGAAGTTAATGTCCTGAAGTTAATGTCCTGAAGTTAATGTCCTGAAGTTAATGTCCTGAAGTTAATGTCCTGAAGTTAATGTCCTGAAGTTAATGTCCTGAAGTTAATGTCCTGAAGTTAATGTCCTGAAGTTAATGTCCTGAAGTTAATGTCCTGAAGTTAATGTCCTGAAGTTAATGTCCTGAAGTTAATGTCCTGAAGTTAATGTCCTGAAGTTAATGTCCTGAAGTTAATGTCCTGAAGTTAATGTCCTGAAGTTAATGTCCTGAAGTTAATGTCCTGAAGTTAATGTCCTGAAGTTAATGTCCTGAAGTTAATGTCCTGAAGTTAATGTCCTGAAGTTAATGTCCTGAAGTTAATGTCCTGAAGTTAATGTCCTGAAGTTAATGTCCTGAAGTTAATGTCCTGAAGTTAATGTCCTGAAGTTAATGTCCTGAAGTTAATGTCCTGAAGTTAATGTCCTGAAGTTAATGTCCTGAAGTTAATGTCCTGAAGTTAATGTCCTGAAGTTAATGTCCTGAAGTTAATGTCCTGAAGTTAATGTCCTGAAGTTAATGTCCTGAAGTTATTGTCTTGAAATTATTGTCTTGAAATTGACGTGTCGCAAACAGAACCTGAAAGAAAAGTTTTGAAAGTAATGCTTTGAAATTAATTTCTTGAAATTGACGTGTGCAAACAGAACCTGAAATGTTTGGAAATTAATATATTGAAATTGACGAGTCGCAAACAGAACATGAAAGAAATGTCTTGAAATTATTGTCCTGAAATTATTGTCTTGAAATTAATGTCCTGAAATGAATGTCTTGAAATTATTGTCCTGAAATTATTGTCTTGAAATTAATGTCCTGAAATGAATGCCTTGAAATTATTGTCTTGAAATTATTGTCTTGAAATTATTGTCTTGAAATTATTGTCTTGAAATTAGCGTTTCGCAAACAGAAGCTCAAAGAAATGTTTTGAAATTAATGTCTTGAAATTAACGTGTCGCAAACAGAACCAGAAATGTTTTGATAATGTCTTGAAATTATTTTCTTGAAATTGACGTGTCGCAAACAGAACCAGAAATGTTTGGAAATTAATATCCTGAAATTAATGTCCTGAAATTAATGTCCTGAAATTAATGTCCTGAAATTAATGTCCTGAAATTAATGTCCTGAAGTTAATGTCCTGAAGTTAATGTCCTGAAGTTAATGTCCTGAAGTTAATGTCCTGAAGTTAATGTCCTGAAGTTAACGTCCTGAAGTTAACGTCCTGAAGTTAACGTCCTGAAGTTAACGTCCTGAAGTTAACGTCCTGAAGTTAACGTCCTGAAGTTAACGTCCTGAAGTTAACGTCCTGAAGTTAACGTCCTGAAGTTAACGTCCTGAAGTTAACGTCCTGAAGTTAACGTCCTGAAGTTAACGTCCTGAAGTTAACGTCCTGAAGTTAACGTCCTGAAGTTAACGTCCTGAAGTTAACGTCCTGAAGTTAACGTCCTGAAGTTAACGTCCTGAAGTTAACGTCCTGAAGTTAACGTCCTGAAGTTAACGTCCTGAAGTTAACGTCCTGAAGTTAACGTCCTGAAGTTAACGTCCTGAAGTTAACGTCCTGAAGTTAACGTCCTGAAGTTAACGTCCTGAAGTTAACGTCCTGAAGTTAACGTCCTGAAGTTAACGTCCTGAAGTTAACGTCCTGAAGTTAACGTCCTGAAGTTAACGTCCTGAAGTTAACGTCCTGAAGTTAACGTCCTGAAGTTAACGTCCTGAAGTTAACGTCCTGAAGTTAACGTCCTGAAGTTAACGTCCTGAAGTTAACGTCCTGAAGTTAACGTCCTGAAGTTAACGTCCTGAAGTTAACGTCCTGAAGTTAACGTCCTGAAGTTAACGTCCTGAAGTTAACGTCCTGAAGTTAACGTCCTGAAGTTAACGTCCTGAAGTTAACGTCCTGAAGTTAACGTCCTGAAGTTAACGTCCTGAAGTTAACGTCCTGAAGTTAACGTCCTGAAGTTAACGTCCTGAAGTTAACGTCCTGAAGTTAACGTCCTGAAGTTAACGTCCTGAAGTTAACGTCCTGAAGTTAACGTCCTGAAGTTAACGTCCTGAAGTTAACGTCCTGAAGTTAACGTCCTGAAGTTAACGTCCTGAAGTTAACGTCCTGAAGTTAACGTCCTGAAGTTAACGTCCTGAAGTTAACGTCCTGAAGTTAACGTCCTGAAGTTAACGTCCTGAAGTTAACGTCCTGAAGTTAACGTCCTGAAGTTAACGTCCTGAAGTTAACGTCCTGAAGTTAACGTCCTGAAGTTAACGTCCTGAAGTTAACGTCCTGAAGTTAACGTCCTGAAGTTAACGTCCTGAAGTTAACGTCCTGAAGTTAACGTCCTGAAGTTAACGTCCTGAAGTTAACGTCCTGAAGTTAACGTCCTGAAGTTAACGTCCTGAAGTTAACGTCCTGAAGTTAACGTCCTGAAGTTAACGTCCTGAAGTTAACGTCCTGAAGTTAACGTCCTGAAGTTAACGTCCTGAAGTTAACGTCCTGAAGTTAACGTCCTGAAGTTAACGTCCTGAAGTTAATGTCTTGAAATTGACGTGTCGCAAACAGAACCTGAAAGAAAAGTTTTGAAAGTAATGCTTTGAAATTAATTTCTTGAAATTGACGTGTGCAAACAGAACCTGAAATGTTTTGAAATTAATATATTGAAATTGACGAGTCGCAAACAGAACATGAAAGAAATGTCTTGAAATTATTGTCCTGAAATTATTGTCTTGAAATTAATGTCCTGAAATGAATGCCTTGAAATTATTGTCTTGAAATTATTGTCTTGAAATTATTGTCTTGAAATTATTGTCTTGAAATTATTGTCTTGAAATTATTGTCTTGAAATTATTGTCTTGAAATTATTGTCTTGAAATTAACGTGTCGCAAACAGAACCTCAAAAAAATGTTTTGAAATTAATGTCTTGAAATTGACGAGTCGCAAACAGAACATGAAAGAAATGTCTTGAAATTATTGTCCTGAAATTATTGTCTTGAAATTAATGTCCTGAAATGAATGCCTTGAAATTATTGTCTTGAAATTATTGTCTTGAAATTATTGTCTTGAAATTATTGTCTTGAAATTATTGTCTTGAAATTATTGTCTTGAAATTAACGTGTCGCAAACAGAAGCTCAAAGAAATGTTTTGAAATTAATGTCTTGAAATTAACGTGTCGCAAACAGAACCAGAAATGTTTTGATAAAGTCTTGAAATTATTTTCTTGAAATTGACGTGTCGCAAACAGAACCAGAAATGTTTGGAAATTAATGTCCTGAAATTAATGTCCTGAAATTAATGTCCTGAAATTAATGTCCTGAAGTTAATGTCCTGAAGTTAATGTCCTGAAGTTAATGTCCTGAAGTTAATGTCCTGAAGTTAATGTCCTGAAGTTAATGTCCTGAAGTAAATGTCCTGAAGTTAATGTCCTGAAGTTAATGTCCTGAAGTTAATGTCCTGAAGTTAATGTCCTGAAGTTAATGTCCTGAAGTTAATGTCCTGAAGTTAATGTCCTGAAGTTAATGTCCTGAAGTTAATGTCCTGAAGTTAATGTCCTGAAGTTAATGTCCTGAAGTAAATGTCCTGAAGTAAATGTCCTGAAGTAAATGTCCTGAAGTAAATGTCCTGAAGTAAATGTCCTGAAGTAAATGTCCTGAAGTAAATGTCCTGAAGTAAATGTCCTGAAGTAAATGTCCTGAAGTTAATGTCCTGAAGTAAATGTCCTGAAGTTAATGTCCTGAAGTTAATGTCCTGAAGTTAATGTCCTGAAGTTAATGTCCTGAAGTTAATGTCCTGAAGTTAATGTCCTGAAGTTAATGTCCTGAAGTTAATGTCCTGAAGTTAATGTCCTGAAGTTAATGTCCTGAAGTTAATGTCCTGAAGTTAATGTCCTGAAGTTAATGTCCTGAAGTTAATGTCCTGAAGTTAATGTCCTGAAGTTAATGTCCTGAAGTTAATGTCCTGAAGTTAATGTCCTGAAGTTAATGTCCTGAAGTTAATGTCCTGAAGTTAATGTCCTGAAGTTAATGTCCTGAAGTTAATGTCCTGAAGTTAATGTCCTGAAGTTAATGTCCTGAAGTTAATGTCCTGAAGTTAATGTCCTGAAGTTAATGTCCTGAAGTTAATGTCCTGAAGTTAATGTCCTGAAGTTAATGTCCTGAAGTTAATGTCCTGAAGTTAATGTCCTGAAGTTAATGTCCTGAAGTTAATGTCCTGAAGTTAATGTCCTGAAGTTAATGTCCTGAAGTTAATGTCCTGAAGTTAATGTCCTGAAGTTAATGTCCTGAAGTTAATGTCCTGAAGTTAATGTCCTGAAGTTAATGTCCTGAAGTTAATGTCCTGAAGTTAATGTCCTGAAGTTAATGTCCTGAAGTTAATGTCCTGAAGTTAATGTCCTGAAGTTAATGTCCTGAAGTTAATGTCCTGAAGTTAATGTCCTGAAGTTAATGTCCTGAAGTTAATGTCCTGAAGTTAATGTCCTGAAGTTAATGTCCTGAAGTTAATGTCCTGAAGTTAATGTCCTGAAGTTAATGTCCTGAAGTTAATGTCCTGAAGTTAATGTCCTGAAGTTAATGTCCTGAAGTTAATGTCCTGAAGTTAATGTCCTGAAGTTAATGTCCTGAAGTTATTGTCTTGAAATTATTGTCTTGAAATTGACGTGTCGCAAACAGAACCTGAAAGAAAAGTTTTGAAAGTAATGCTTTGAAATTAATTTCTTGAAATTGACGTGTGCAAACAGAACCTGAAATGTTTGGAAATTAATATATTGAAATTGACGAGTCGCAAACAGAACATGAAAGAAATGTCTTGAAATTATTGTCCTGAAATTATTGTCTTGAAATTAATGTCCTGAAATGAATGTCTTGAAATTATTGTCCTGAAATTATTGTCTTGAAATTAATGTCCTGAAATGAATGCCTTGAAATTATTGTCTTGAAATTATTGTCTTGAAATTATTGTCTTGAAATTATTGTCTTGAAATTAGCGTTTCGCAAACAGAAGCTCAAAGAAATGTTTTGAAATTAATGTCTTGAAATTAACGTGTCGCAAACAGAACCAGAAATGTTTTGATAATGTCTTGAAATTATTTTCTTGAAATTGACGTGTCGCAAACAGAACCAGAAATGTTTGGAAATTAATATCCTGAAATTAATGTCCTGAAATTAATGTCCTGAAATTAATGTCCTGAAATTAATGTCCTGAAATTAATGTCCTGAAGTTAATGTCCTGAAGTTAATGTCCTGAAGTTAATGTCCTGAAGTTAATGTCCTGAAGTTAATGTCCTGAAGTTAACGTCCTGAAGTTAACGTCCTGAAGTTAACGTCCTGAAGTTAACGTCCTGAAGTTAACGTCCTGAAGTTAACGTCCTGAAGTTAACGTCCTGAAGTTAACGTCCTGAAGTTAACGTCCTGAAGTTAACGTCCTGAAGTTAACGTCCTGAAGTTAACGTCCTGAAGTTAACGTCCTGAAGTTAACGTCCTGAAGTTAACGTCCTGAAGTTAACGTCCTGAAGTTAACGTCCTGAAGTTAACGTCCTGAAGTTAACGTCCTGAAGTTAACGTCCTGAAGTTAACGTCCTGAAGTTAACGTCCTGAAGTTAACGTCCTGAAGTTAACGTCCTGAAGTTAACGTCCTGAAGTTAACGTCCTGAAGTTAACGTCCTGAAGTTAACGTCCTGAAGTTAACGTCCTGAAGTTAACGTCCTGAAGTTAACGTCCTGAAGTTAACGTCCTGAAGTTAACGTCCTGAAGTTAACGTCCTGAAGTTAACGTCCTGAAGTTAACGTCCTGAAGTTAACGTCCTGAAGTTAACGTCCTGAAGTTAACGTCCTGAAGTTAACGTCCTGAAGTTAACGTCCTGAAGTTAACGTCCTGAAGTTAACGTCCTGAAGTTAACGTCCTGAAGTTAACGTCCTGAAGTTAACGTCCTGAAGTTAACGTCCTGAAGTTAACGTCCTGAAGTTAACGTCCTGAAGTTAACGTCCTGAAGTTAACGTCCTGAAGTTAACGTCCTGAAGTTAACGTCCTGAAGTTAACGTCCTGAAGTTAACGTCCTGAAGTTAACGTCCTGAAGTTAACGTCCTGAAGTTAACGTCCTGAAGTTAACGTCCTGAAGTTAACGTCCTGAAGTTAACGTCCTGAAGTTAACGTCCTGAAGTTAACGTCCTGAAGTTAACGTCCTGAAGTTAACGTCCTGAAGTTAACGTCCTGAAGTTAACGTCCTGAAGTTAACGTCCTGAAGTTAACGTCCTGAAGTTAACGTCCTGAAGTTAACGTCCTGAAGTTAACGTCCTGAAGTTAACGTCCTGAAGTTAACGTCCTGAAGTTAACGTCCTGAAGTTAACGTCCTGAAGTTAACGTCCTGAAGTTAACGTCCTGAAGTTAACGTCCTGAAGTTAACGTCCTGAAGTTAACGTCCTGAAGTTAACGTCCTGAAGTTAACGTCCTGAAGTTAACGTCCTGAAGTTAACGTCCTGAAGTTAACGTCCTGAAGTTAACGTCCTGAAGTTAACGTCCTGAAGTTAACGTCCTGAAGTTAACGTCCTGAAGTTAACGTCCTGAAGTTAACGTCCTGAAGTTAACGTCCTGAAGTTAATGTCTTGAAATTGACGTGTCGCAAACAGAACCTGAAAGAAAAGTTTTGAAAGTAATGCTTTGAAATTAATTTCTTGAAATTGACGTGTGCAAACAGAACCTGAAATGTTTTGAAATTAATATATTGAAATTGACGAGTCGCAAACAGAACATGAAAGAAATGTCTTGAAATTATTGTCCTGAAATTATTGTCTTGAAATTAATGTCCTGAAATGAATGCCTTGAAATTATTGTCTTGAAATTATTGTCTTGAAATTATTGTCTTGAAATTATTGTCTTGAAATTATTGTCTTGAAATTATTGTCTTGAAATTATTGTCTTGAAATTATTGTCTTGAAATTAACGTGTCGCAAACAGAACCTCAAAAAAATGTTTTGAAATTAATGTCTTGAAATTGACGAGTCGCAAACAGAACATGAAAGAAATGTCTTGAAATTATTGTCCTGAAATTATTGTCTTGAAATTAATGTCCTGAAATGAATGCCTTGAAATTATTGTCTTGAAATTATTGTCTTGAAATTATTGTCTTGAAATTATTGTCTTGAAATTATTGTCTTGAAATTATTGTCTTGAAATTAACGTGTCGCAAACAGAAGCTCAAAGAAATGTTTTGAAATTAATGTCTTGAAATTAACGTGTCGCAAACAGAACCAGAAATGTTTTGATAAAGTCTTGAAATTATTTTCTTGAAATTGACGTGTCGCAAACAGAACCAGAAATGTTTGGAAATTAATGTCCTGAAATTAATGTCCTGAAATTAATGTCCTGAAATTAATGTCCTGAAGTTAATGTCCTGAAGTTAATGTCCTGAAGTTAATGTCCTGAAGTTAATGTCCTGAAGTTAATGTCCTGAAGTTAATGTCCTGAAGTAAATGTCCTGAAGTTAATGTCCTGAAGTTAATGTCCTGAAGTTAATGTCCTGAAGTTAATGTCCTGAAGTTAATGTCCTGAAGTTAATGTCCTGAAGTTAATGTCCTGAAGTTAATGTCCTGAAGTTAATGTCCTGAAGTTAATGTCCTGAAGTTAATGTCCTGAAGTAAATGTCCTGAAGTAAATGTCCTGAAGTAAATGTCCTGAAGTAAATGTCCTGAAGTAAATGTCCTGAAGTAAATGTCCTGAAGTAAATGTCCTGAAGTAAATGTCCTGAAGTAAATGTCCTGAAGTAAATGTCCTGAAGTTAATGTCCTGAAGTTAATGTCCTGAAGTTAATGTCCTGAAGTAAATGTCCTGAAGTAAATGTCCTGAAGTAAATGTCCTGAAGTAAATGTCCTGAAGTTAATGTCCTGAAGTTAATGTCCTGAAGTTAATGTCCTGAAGTTAATGTCCTGAAGTTAATGTCCTGAAGTTAATGTCCTGAAGTTAATGTCCTGAAGTTAATGTCTTGAAATTGACGTGTCGCAAACAGAACCTGAAAGAAAAGTTTTGAAAGTAATGCTTTGAAATTAATGTCTTGAAATTGACGTGTGCAAACAGAACCTGAAATGTTTTGAAATTAATATATTGAAATTGACGAGTCGCAAACAGAACATGAAAGAAATGTCTTGAAATTATTGTCCTGAAATTATTGTCTTGAAATTAATGTCCTGAAATTATTGTCTTGAAATTAATGTCCTGAAATGAATGCCTTGAAATGAATGCCTTGAAATGAATGCCTTGAAATTATTGTCTTGAAATTATTGTCTTGAAATTATTGTCTTGAAATTATTGTCTTGAAATTATTGTCTTGAAATTATTGTCTTGAAATTATTGTCTTGAAATTATTGTCTTGAAATTAACGTGTCGCAAACAGAACCTCAAAGAAATGTTTTGAAATTAATGTCTTGAAATTAACGTGTCGCAAACAGAACCAGAAATGTTTTGATAATGTCTTGAAATTATTTTCTTGAAATTGACGTGTCGCAAACAGAACCAGAAATGTTTGGAAATTAATGTCCTGAAATTAATGTCCTGAAATTAATGTCCTGAAGTTAATGTCCTGAAGTTAATGTCCTGAAGTTAATGTCCTGAAGTTAATGTCCTGAAGTTAATGTCCTGAAGTTAATGTCCTGAAGTTAATGTCCTGAAGTAAATGTCCTGAAGTTAATGTCCTGAAGTTAATGTCCTGAAGTTAATGTCCTGAAGTAAATGTCCTGAAGTAAATGTCCTGAAGTAAATGTCCTGAAGTAAATGTCCTGAAGTTAATGTCCTGAAGTTAATGTCCTGAAGTTAATGTCCTGAAGTTAATGTCCTGAAGTTAATGTCCTGAAGTTAATGTCCTGAAGTTAATGTCTTGAAATTGACGTGTCGCAAACAGAACCTGAAAGAAAAGTTTTGAAAGTAATGCTTTGAAATTAATGTCTTGAAATTGACGTGTGCAAACAGAACCTGAAATGTTTTGAAATTAATATATTGAAATTGACGAGTCGCAAACAGAACATGAAAGAAATGTCTTGAAATTATTGTCCTGAAATTATTGTCTTGAAATTAATGTCCTGAAATTATTGTCTTGAAATTAATGTCCTGAAATGAATGCCTTGAAATGAATGCCTTGAAATGAATGCCTTGAAATTATTGTCTTGAAATTATTGTCTTGAAATTATTGTCTTGAAATTATTGTCTTGAAATTATTGTCTTGAAATTATTGTCTAGAAATTATTGTCTTGAAATTATTGTCTTGAAATTATTGTCTTGAAATTAACGTGTCGCAAACAGAACCTCAAAGAAATGTTTTGAAATTAATGTCTTGAAATTAACGTGTCGCAAACAGAACCAGAAATGTTTTGATAATGTCTTGAAATTATTTTCTTGAAATTGACGTGTCGCAAACAGAACCAGAAATGTTTGGAAATTAATGTCCTGAAATTAATGTCCTGAAATTAATGTCCTGAAGTTAATGTCCTGAAGTTAATGTCCTGAAGTTAATGTCCTGAAGTTAATGTCCTGAAGTTAATGTCCTGAAGTTAATGTCCTGAAGTTAATGTCCTGAAGTTAATGTCCTGAAGTTAATGTCCTGAAGTTAATGTCCTGAAGTTAATGTCCTGAAGTTAATGTCCTGAAGTTAATGTCCTGAAGTTAATGTCCTGAAGTTAATGTCCTGAAGTTAATGTCCTGAAGTTAATGTCCTGAAGTTAATGTCCTGAAGTTAATGTCCTGAAGTTAATGTCCTGAAGTTAATGTCCTGAAGTTAATGTCCTGAAGTTAATGTCCTGAAGTTAATGTCCTGAAGTTAATGTCCTGAAGTTAATGTCCTGAAGTTAATGTCCTGAAGTTAATGTCCTGAAGTTAATGTCCTGAAGTTAATGTCCTGAAGTTAATGTCCTGAAGTTAATGTCCTGAAGTTAATGTCCTGAAGTTAATGTCCTGAAGTTAATGTCCTGAAGTTAATGTCCTGAAGTTAATGTCCTGAAGTTAATGTCCTGAAGTTAATGTCCTGAAGTTAATGTCCTGAAGTTATTGTCTTGAAATTATTGTCTTGAAATTGACGTGTCGCAAACAGAACCTGAAAGAAAAGTTTTGAAAGTAATGCTTTGAAATTAATTTCTTGAAATTGACGTGTGCAAACAGAACCTGAAATGTTTGGAAATTAATATATTGAAATTGACGAGTCGCAAACAGAACATGAAAGAAATGTCTTGAAATTATTGTCCTGAAATTATTGTCTTGAAATTAATGTCCTGAAATGAATGTCTTGAAATTATTGTCCTGAAATTATTGTCTTGAAATTAATGTCCTGAAATGAATGCCTTGAAATTATTGTCTTGAAATTATTGTCTTGAAATTATTGTCTTGAAATTAGCGTTTCGCAAACAGAAGCTCAAAGAAATGTTTTGAAATTAATGTCTTGAAATTAACGTGTCGCAAACAGAACCAGAAATGTTTTGATAATGTCTTGAAATTATTTTCTTGAAATTGACGTGTCGCAAACAGAACCAGAAATGTTTGGAAATTAATATCCTGAAATTAATGTCCTGAAATTAATGTCCTGAAATTAATGTCCTGAAATTAATGTCCTGAAATTAATGTCCTGAAATTAATGTCCTGAAATTAATGTCCTGAAGTTAATGTCCTGAAGTTAATGTCCTGAAGTTAATGTCCTGAAGTTAATGTCCTGAAGTTAATGTCCTGAAGTTAATGTCCTGAAGTTAATGTCCTGAAGTTAATGTCCTGAAGTTAATGTCCTGAAGTTAATGTCCTGAAGTTAATGTCCTGAAGTTAATGTCCTGAAGTTAATGTCCTGAAGTTAATGTCCTGAAGTTAATGTCCTGAAGTTAATGTCCTGAAGTTAATGTCCTGAAGTTAATGTCCTGAAGTTAATGTCCTGAAGTAAATGTCCTGAAGTAAATGTCCTGAAGTAAATGTCCTGAAGTAAATGTCCTGAAGTAAATGTCCTGAAGTTAATGTCCTGAAGTTAATGTCCTGAAGTTAATGTCCTGAAGTAAGTGTCCTGAAGTAAGTGTCCTGAAGTAAGTGTCCTGAAGTAAGTGTCCTGAAGTAAGTGTCCTGAAGTAAGTGTCCTGAAGTAAGTGTCCTGAAGTAAGTGTCCTGAAGTAAGTGTCCTGAAGTAAGTGTCCTGAAGTAAGTGTCCTGAAGTAAGTGTCCTGAAGTAAGTGTCCTGAAGTAAGTGTCCTGAAGTAAGTGTCCTGAAGTAAGTGTCCTGAAGTAAGTGTCCTGAAGTAAGTGTCCTGAAGTAAGTGTCCTGAAGTAAGTGTCCTGAAGTAAGTGTCCTGAAGTAAGTGTCCTGAAGTAAGTGTCCTGAAGTAAGTGTCCTGAAGTAAGTGTCCTGAAGTAAGTGTCCTGAAGTAAGTGTCCTGAAGTAAGTGTCCTGAAGTAAGTGTCCTGAAGTAAGTGTCCTGAAGTAAGTGTCCTGAAGTAAGTGTCCTGAAGTAAGTGTCCTGAAGTAAGTGTCCTGAAGTAAGTGTCCTGAAGTAAATGTCCTGAAGTAAATGTCCTGAAGTTAATGTCCTGAAGTTAATGTCCTGAAGTTAATGTCCTGAAGTTAATGTCCTGAAGTTAATGTCTTGAAATTGACGTGTCGCAAACAGAACCTGAAAGAAAAGTTTTGAAAGTAATGCTTTGAAATTAATGTCTTGAAATTGACGTGTGCAAACAGAACCTGAAATGTTTTGAAATTAATATATTGAAATTGACGAGTCGCAAACAGAACATGAAAGAAATGTCTTGAAATTATTGTCCTGAAATTATTGTCTTGAAATTAATGTCCTGAAATTATTGTCTTGAAATTAATGTCCTGAAATGAATGCCTTGAAATGAATGCCTTGAAATGAATGCCTTGAAATTATTGTCTTGAAATTATTGTCTTGAAATTATTGTCTTGAAATTATTGTCTTGAAATTATTGTCTTGAAATTATTGTCTTGAAATTATTGTCTTGAAATTATTGTCTTGAAATTATTGTCTTGAAATTATTGTCTTGAAATTATTGTCTTGAAATTATTGTCTTGAAATTATTGTCTTGAAATTATTGTCTTGAAATTATTGTCTTGAAATTAACGTGTCGCAAACAGAACCTCAAAGAAATGTTTTGAAATTAATGTCTTGAAATTAACGTGTCGCAAACAGAACCAGAAATGTTTTGATAATGTCTTGAAATTATTTTCTTGAAATTGACGTGTCGCAAACAGAACCAGAAATGTTTGGAAATTAATGTCCTGAAATTAATGTCCTGAAATTAATGTCCTGAAGTTAATGTCCTGAAGTTAATGTCCTGAAGTTAATGTCCTGAAGTTAATGTCCTGAAGTTAATGTCCTGAAGTTAATGTCCTGAAGTTAATGTCCTGAAGTTAATGTCCTGAAGTTAATGTCCTGAAGTTAATGTCCTGAAGTTAATGTCCTGAAGTTAATGTCCTGAAGTTAATGTCCTGAAGTTAATGTCCTGAAGTTAATGTCCTGAAGTTAATGTCCTGAAGTTAATGTCCTGAAGTTAATGTCCTGAAGTTAATGTCCTGAAGTTAATGTCCTGAAGTTAATGTCCTGAAGTTAATGTCCTGAAGTTAATGTCCTGAAGTTAATGTCCTGAAGTTAATGTCCTGAAGTTAATGTCCTGAAGTTAATGTCCTGAAGTTAATGTCCTGAAGTTAATGTCCTGAAGTTAATGTCCTGAAGTTAATGTCCTGAAGTTAACGTCCTGAAGTTAACGTCCTGAAGTTAACGTCCTGAAGTTAACGTCCTGAAGTTAACGTCCTGAAGTTAACGTCCTGAAGTTAACGTCCTGAAGTTAACGTCCTGAAGTTAACGTCCTGAAGTTAACGTCCTGAAGTTAACGTCCTGAAGTTAACGTCCTGAAGTTAACGTCCTGAAGTTAACGTCCTGAAGTTAACGTCCTGAAGTTAACGTCCTGAAGTTAACGTCCTGAAGTTAACGTCCTGAAGTTAACGTCCTGAAGTTAACGTCCTGAAGTTAACGTCCTGAAGTTAACGTCCTGAAGTTAACGTCCTGAAGTTAACGTCCTGAAGTTAACGTCCTGAAGTTAACGTCCTGAAGTTAACGTCCTGAAGTTAACGTCCTGAAGTTAACGTCCTGAAGTTAACGTCCTGAAGTTAACGTCCTGAAGTTAACGTCCTGAAGTTAACGTCCTGAAGTTAACGTCCTGAAGTTAACGTCCTGAAGTTAACGTCCTGAAGTTAACGTCCTGAAGTTAACGTCCTGAAGTTAACGTCCTGAAGTTAACGTCCTGAAGTTAACGTCCTGAAGTTAACGTCCTGAAGTTAACGTCCTGAAGTTAACGTCCTGAAGTTAACGTCCTGAAGTTAACGTCCTGAAGTTAACGTCCTGAAGTTAACGTCCTGAAGTTAACGTCCTGAAGTTAACGTCCTGAAGTTAACGTCCTGAAGTTAACGTCCTGAAGTTAACGTCCTGAAGTTAACGTCCTGAAGTTAACGTCCTGAAGTTAACGTCCTGAAGTTAACGTCCTGAAGTTAACGTCCTGAAGTTAACGTCCTGAAGTTAACGTCCTGAAGTTAACGTCCTGAAGTTAACGTCCTGAAGTTAACGTCCTGAAGTTAACGTCCTGAAGTTAACGTCCTGAAGTTAACGTCCTGAAGTTAACGTCCTGAAGTTAACGTCCTGAAGTTAACGTCCTGAAGTTAACGTCCTGAAGTTAACGTCCTGAAGTTAACGTCCTGAAGTTAACGTCCTGAAGTTAACGTCCTGAAGTTAACGTCCTGAAGTTAACGTCCTGAAGTTAACGTCCTGAAGTTAACGTCCTGAAGTTAACGTCCTGAAGTTAACGTCCTGAAGTTAACGTCCTGAAGTTAACGTCCTGAAGTTAACGTCCTGAAGTTAACGTCCTGAAGTTAACGTCCTGAAGTTAACGTCCTGAAGTTAACGTCCTGAAGTTAACGTCCTGAAGTTAACGTCCTGAAGTTAACGTCCTGAAGTTAACGTCCTGAAGTTAACGTCCTGAAGTTAACGTCCTGAAGTTAACGTCCTGAAGTTAACGTCCTGAAGTTAACGTCCTGAAGTTAACGTCCTGAAGTTAACGTCCTGAAGTTAACGTCCTGAAGTTAACGTCCTGAAGTTAACGTCCTGAAGTTAACGTCCTGAAGTTAACGTCCTGAAGTTAACGTCCTGAAGTTAACGTCCTGAAGTTAACGTCCTGAAGTTAACGTCCTGAAGTTAACGTCCTGAAGTTAACGTCCTGAAGTTAACGTCCTGAAGTTAACGTCCTGAAGTTAACGTCCTGAAGTTAACGTGTCGCAAACAGAACATGAAAGAAATGTCTTGAAATTATTGTCCTGAAATTATTGTCTTGAAATTAATGTCCTGAAATGAATGCCTTGAAATTATTGTCTTGAAATTATTGTCTTGAAATTATTGTCTTGAAATTATTGTCTTGAAATTATTGTCTTGAAATTAACGTGTCGCAAACAGAAGCTCAAAGAAATGTTTTGAAATTAATGTCTTGAAATTAACGTGTCGCAAACAGAACCAGAAATGTTTTGATAAAGTCTTGAAATTATTTTCTTGAAATTGACGTGTCGCAAACAGAACCAGAAATGTTTGGAAATTAATGTCCTGAAATTAATGTCCTGAAATTAATGTCCTGAAATTAATGTCCTGAAGTTAATGTCCTGAAGTTAATGTCCTGAAGTTAATGTCCTGAAGTTAATGTCCTGAAGTTAATGTCCTGAAGTTAATGTCCTGAAGTTAATGTCCTGAAGTAAATGTCCTGAAGTTAATGTCCTGAAGTTAATGTCCTGAAGTTAATGTCCTGAAGTTAATGTCCTGAAGTTAATGTCCTGAAGTTAATGTCCTGAAGTTAATGTCCTGAAGTTAATGTCCTGAAGTTAATGTCCTGAAGTTAATGTCCTGAAGTTAATGTCCTGAAGTTAATGTCCTGAAGTTAATGTCCTGAAGTTAATGTCCTGAAGTAAATGTCCTGAAGTAAATGTCCTGAAGTAAATGTCCTGAAGTAAATGTCCTGAAGTAAATGTCCTGAAGTAAATGTCCTGAAGTAAATGTCCTGAAGTAAATGTCCTGAAGTAAATGTCCTGAAGTTAATGTCCTGAAGTTAATGTCCTGAAGTAAATGTCCTGAAGTAAATGTCCTGAAGTAAATGTCCTGAAGTAAATGTCCTGAAGTTAATGTCCTGAAGTTAATGTCCTGAAGTTAATGTCCTGAAGTTAATGTCCTGAAGTTAATGTCCTGAAGTTAATGTCTTGAAATTGACGTGTCGCAAACAGAACCTGAAAGAAAAGTTTTGAAAGTAATGCTTTGAAATTAATGTCTTGAAATTGACGTGTGCAAACAGAACCTGAAATGTTTTGAAATTAATATATTGAAATTGACGAGTCGCAAACAGAACATGAAAGAAATGTCTTGAAATTATTGTCCTGAAATTATTGTCTTGAAATTAATGTCCTGAAATTATTGTCTTGAAATTAATGTCCTGAAATGAATGCCTTGAAATGAATGCCTTGAAATGAATGCCTTGAAATTATTGTCTTGAAATTATTGTCTTGAAATTATTGTCTTGAAATTATTGTCTTGAAATTATTGTCTTGAAATTATTGTCTTGAAATTATTGTCTTGAAATTATTGTCTTGAAATTATTGTCTTGAAATTATTGTCTTGAAATTAACGTGTCGCAAACAGAACCTCAAAGAAATGTTTTGAAATTAATGTCTTGAAATTAACGTGTCGCAAACAGAACCAGAAATGTTTTGATAATGTCTTGAAATTATTTTCTTGAAATTGACGTGTCGCAAACAGAACCAGAAATGTTTGGAAATTAATGTCCTGAAATTAATGTCCTGAAATTAATGTCCTGAAGTTAATGTCCTGAAGTTAATGTCCTGAAGTTAATGTCCTGAAGTTAATGTCCTGAAGTTAATGTCCTGAAGTTAATGTCCTGAAGTTAATGTCCTGAAGTTAATGTCCTGAAGTTAATGTCCTGAAGTTAATGTCCTGAAGTTAATGTCCTGAAGTTAATGTCCTGAAGTTAATGTCCTGAAGTTAATGTCCTGAAGTTAATGTCCTGAAGTTAATGTCCTGAAGTTAATGTCCTGAAGTTAATGTCCTGAAGTTAATGTCCTGAAGTTAATGTCCTGAAGTTAATGTCCTGAAGTTAATGTCCTGAAGTTAATGTCCTGAAGTTAATGTCCTGAAGTTAATGTCCTGAAGTTAATGTCCTGAAGTTAATGTCCTGAAGTTAATGTCCTGAAGTTAATGTCCTGAAGTTAATGTCCTGAAGTTAATGTCCTGAAGTTAATGTCCTGAAGTTAATGTCCTGAAGTTAATGTCCTGAAGTTAATGTCCTGAAGTTAATGTCCTGAAGTTAATGTCCTGAAGTTAATGTCCTGAAGTTAATGTCCTGAAGTTAATGTCCTGAAGTTAATGTCCTGAAGTTAATGTCCTGAAGTTAATGTCCTGAAGTTAATGTCCTGAAGTTAATGTCCTGAAGTTAATGTCCTGAAGTTAATGTCCTGAAGTTAATGTCCTGAAGTTAATGTCCTGAAGTTAATGTCCTGAAGTTAATGTCCTGAAGTTAATGTCCTGAAGTTAATGTCCTGAAGTTAATGTCTTGAAATTGACGTGTCGCAAACAGAACCTGAAAGAAAAGTTTTGAAAGTAATGCTTTGAAATTAATGTCTTGAAATTGACGTGTGCAAACAGAACCTGAAATGTTTTGAAATTAATATATTGAAATTGACGAGTCGCAAACAGAACATGAAAGAAATGTCTTGAAATTATTGTCCTGAAATTATTGTCTTGAAATTAATGTCCTGAAATTATTGTCTTGAAATTAATGTCCTGAAATGAATGCCTTGAAATGAATGCCTTGAAATGAATGCCTTGAAATTATTGTCTTGAAATTATTGTCTTGAAATTATTGTCTTGAAATTATTGTCTTGAAATTATTGTCTTGAAATTATTGTCTTGAAATTATTGTCTTGAAATTATTGTCTTGAAATTATTGTCTTGAAATTATTGTCTTGAAATTATTGTCTTGAAATTAACGTGTCGCAAACAGAACCTCAAAGAAATGTTTTGAAATTAATGTCTTGAAATTAACGTGTCGCAAACAGAACCAGAAATGTTTTGATAATGTCTTGAAATTATTTTCTTGAAATTGACGTGTCGCAAACAGAACCAGAAATGTTTGGAAATTAATGTCCTGAAATTAATGTCCTGAAATTAATGTCCTGAAGTTAATGTCCTGAAGTTAATGTCCTGAAGTTAATGTCCTGAAGTTAATGTCCTGAAGTTAATGTCCTGAAGTTAATGTCCTGAAGTTAATGTCCTGAAGTTAATGTCCTGAAGTTAATGTCCTGAAGTTAATGTCCTGAAGTTAATGTCCTGAAGTTAATGTCCTGAAGTTAATGTCCTGAAGTTAATGTCCTGAAGTTAATGTCCTGAAGTTAATGTCCTGAAGTTAATGTCCTGAAGTTAATGTCCTGAAGTTAATGTCCTGAAGTTAATGTCCTGAAGTTAATGTCCTGAAGTTAATGTCCTGAAGTTAATGTCCTGAAGTTAATGTCCTGAAGTTAATGTCCTGAAGTTAATGTCCTGAAGTTAATGTCCTGAAGTTAATGTCCTGAAGTTAATGTCCTGAAGTTAATGTCCTGAAGTTAATGTCCTGAAGTTAATGTCCTGAAGTTAATGTCCTGAAGTTAATGTCCTGAAGTTAATGTCCTGAAGTTAATGTCCTGAAGTTAATGTCCTGAAGTTAATGTCCTGAAGTTAATGTCCTGAAGTTAATGTCCTGAAGTTAATGTCCTGAAGTTAATGTCCTGAAGTTAATGTCCTGAAGTTAATGTCCTGAAGTTAATGTCCTGAAGTTAATGTCCTGAAGTTAATGTCCTGAAGTTAATGTCCTGAAGTTAATGTCCTGAAGTTAATGTCCTGAAGTTAATGTCCTGAAGTTAATGTCCTGAAGTTAATGTCCTGAAGTTAATGTCCTGAAGTTAATGTCCTGAAGTTAATGTCCTGAAGTTAATGTCCTGAAGTTAATGTCCTGAAGTTAATGTCCTGAAGTTAATGTCCTGAAGTTAATGTCCTGAAGTTAATGTCCTGAAGTTATTGTCTTGAAATTATTGTCTTGAAATTGACGTGTCGCAAACAGAACCTGAAAGAAAAGTTTTGAAAGTAATGCTTTGAAATTAATTTCTTGAAATTGACGTGTGCAAACAGAACCTGAAATGTTTGGAAATTAATATATTGAAATTGACGAGTCGCAAACAGAACATGAAAGAAATGTCTTGAAATTATTGTCCTGAAATTATTGTCTTGAAATTAATGTCCTGAAATGAATGTCTTGAAATTATTGTCCTGAAATTATTGTCTTGAAATTAATGTCCTGAAATGAATGCCTTGAAATTATTGTCTTGAAATTATTGTCTTGAAATTATTGTCTTGAAATTATTGTCTTGAAATTATTGTCTTGAAATTAGCGTTTCGCAAACAGAAGCTCAAAGAAATGTTTTGAAATTAATGTCTTGAAATTAACGTGTCGCAAACAGAACCAGAAATGTTTTGATAATGTCTTGAAATTATTTTCTTGAAATTGACGTGTCGCAAACAGAACCAGAAATGTTTGGAAATTAATATCCTGAAATTAATGTCCTGAAATTAATGTCCTGAAATTAATGTCCTGAAATTAATGTCCTGAAATTAATGTCCTGAAATTAATGTCCTGAAGTTAATGGCCTGAAGTTAATGTCCTGAAGTTAATGTCCTGAAGTTAATGTCCTGAAGTTAATGTCCTGAAGTTAATGTCCTGAAGTTAATGTCCTGAAGTTAATGTCCTGAAGTTAATGTCCTGAAGTTAATGTCCTGAAGTTAATGTCCTGAAGTTAATGTCCTGAAGTTAATGTCCTGAAGTTAATGTCCTGAAGTTAATGTCCTGAAGTTAATGTCCTGAAGTTAATGTCCTGAAGTTAATGTCCTGAAGTTAATGTCCTGAAGTTAATGTCCTGAAGTAAATGTCCTGAAGTAAATGTCCTGAAGTAAATGTCCTGAAGTAAATGTCCTGAAGTAAATGTCCTGAAGTAAATGTCCTGAAGTTAATGTCCTGAAGTTAATGTCCTGAAGTTAATGTCCTGAAGTTAATGTCCTGAAGTAAGTGTCCTGAAGTAAGTGTCCTGAAGTAAGTGTCCTGAAGTAAGTGTCCTGAAGTAAGTGTCCTGAAGTAAGTGTCCTGAAGTAAGTGTCCTGAAGTAAGTGTCCTGAAGTAAGTGTCCTGAAGTAAGTGTCCTGAAGTAAGTGTCCTGAAGTAAGTGTCCTGAAGTAAGTGTCCTGAAGTAAGTGTCCTGAAGTAAGTGTCCTGAAGTAAGTGTCCTGAAGTAAGTGTCCTGAAGTAAGTGTCCTGAAGTAAGTGTCCTGAAGTAAGTGTCCTGAAGTAAGTGTCCTGAAGTAAGTGTCCTGAAGTAAGTGTCCTGAAGTAAGTGTCCTGAAGTAAGTGTCCTGAAGTAAGTGTCCTGAAGTAAGTGTCCTGAAGTAAGTGTCCTGAAGTAAGTGTCCTGAAGTAAGTGTCCTGAAGTAAGTGTCCTGAAGTAAGTGTCCTGAAGTAAGTGTCCTGAAGTAAGTGTCCTGAAGTAAGTGTCCTGAAGTAAGTGTCCTGAAGTAAGTGTCCTGAAGTAAATGTCCTGAAGTAAATGTCCTGAAGTTAATGTCCTGAAGTTAATGTCCTGAAGTTAATGTCCTGAAGTTAATGTCTTGAAATTGACGTGTCGCAAACAGAACCTGAAAGAAAAGTTTTGAAAGTAATGCTTTGAAATTAATGTCTTGAAATTGACGTGTGCAAACAGAACCTGAAATGTTTTGAAATTAATATATTGAAATTGACGAGTCGCAAACAGAACATGAAAGAAATGTCTTGAAATTATTGTCCTGAAATTATTGTCTTGAAATTAATGTCCTGAAATTATTGTCTTGAAATTAATGTCCTGAAATGAATGCCTTGAAATGAATGCCTTGAAATGAATGCCTTGAAATTATTGTCTTGAAATTATTGTCTTGAAATTATTGTCTTGAAATTATTGTCTTGAAATTATTGTCTTGAAATTATTGTCTTGAAATTATTGTCTTGAAATTATTGTCTTGAAATTATTGTCTTGAAATTATTGTCTTGAAATTAACGTGTCGCAAACAGAACCTCAAAGAAATGTTTTGAAATTAATGTCTTGAAATTAACGTGTCGCAAACAGAACCAGAAATGTTTTGATAATGTCTTGAAATTATTTTCTTGAAATTGACGTGTCGCAAACAGAACCAGAAATGTTTGGAAATTAATGTCCTGAAATTAATGTCCTGAAATTAATGTCCTGAAGTTAATGTCCTGAAGTTAATGTCCTGAAGTTAATGTCCTGAAGTTAATGTCCTGAAGTTAATGTCCTGAAGTTAATGTCCTGAAGTTAATGTCCTGAAGTTAATGTCCTGAAGTTAATGTCCTGAAGTTAATGTCCTGAAGTTAATGTCCTGAAGTTAATGTCCTGAAGTTAATGTCCTGAAGTTAATGTCCTGAAGTTAATGTCCTGAAGTTAATGTCCTGAAGTTAATGTCCTGAAGTTAATGTCCTGAAGTTAATGTCCTGAAGTTAATGTCCTGAAGTTAATGTCCTGAAGTTAATGTCCTGAAGTTAATGTCCTGAAGTTAATGTCCTGAAGTTAATGTCCTGAAGTTAATGTCCTGAAGTTAATGTCCTGAAGTTAATGTCCTGAAGTTAATGTCCTGAAGTTAATGTCCTGAAGTTAATGTCCTGAAGTTAATGTCCTGAAGTTAATGTCCTGAAGTTAATGTCCTGAAGTTAATGTCCTGAAGTTAATGTCCTGAAGTTAATGTCCTGAAGTTAATGTCCTGAAGTTAATGTCCTGAAGTTAATGTCCTGAAGTTAATGTCCTGAAGTTAATGTCCTGAAGTTAATGTCCTGAAGTTAATGTCCTGAAGTTAATGTCCTGAAGTTAATGTCCTGAAGTTAATGTCCTGAAGTTAATGTCCTGAAGTTAATGTCCTGAAGTTAATGTCCTGAAGTTAATGTCCTGAAGTTAATGTCCTGAAGTTAATGTCCTGAAGTTAATGTCCTGAAGTTAATGTCCTGAAGTTAATGTCCTGAAGTTAATGTCCTGAAGTTAATGTCCTGAAGTTATTGTCTTGAAATTATTGTCTTGAAATTGACGTGTCGCAAACAGAACCTGAAAGAAAAGTTTTGAAAGTAATGCTTTGAAATTAATTTCTTGAAATTGACGTGTGCAAACAGAACCTGAAATGTTTGGAAATTAATATATTGAAATTGACGAGTCGCAAACAGAACATGAAAGAAATGTCTTGAAATTATTGTCCTGAAATTATTGTCTTGAAATTAATGTCCTGAAATGAATGTCTTGAAATTATTGTCCTGAAATTATTGTCTTGAAATTAATGTCCTGAAATGAATGCCTTGAAATTATTGTCTTGAAATTATTGTCTTGAAATTATTGTCTTGAAATTATTGTCTTGAAATTAGCGTTTCGCAAACAGAAGCTCAAAGAAATGTTTTGAAATTAATGTCTTGAAATTAACGTGTCGCAAACAGAACCAGAAATGTTTTGATAATGTCTTGAAATTATTTTCTTGAAATTGACGTGTCGCAAACAGAACCAGAAATGTTTGGAAATTAATATCCTGAAATTAATGTCCTGAAATTAATGTCCTGAAATTAATGTCCTGAAATTAATGTCCTGAAATTAATGTCCTGAAATTAATGTCCTGAAATTAATGTCCTGAAGTTAATGTCCTGAAGTTAATGTCCTGAAGTTAATGTCCTGAAGTTAATGTCCTGAAGTTAATGTCCTGAAGTTAATGTCCTGAAGTTAACGTCCTGAAGTTAACGTCCTGAAGTTAACGTCCTGAAGTTAACGTCCTGAAGTTAACGTCCTGAAGTTAACGTCCTGAAGTTAACGTCCTGAAGTTAACGTCCTGAAGTTAACGTCCTGAAGTTAACGTCCTGAAGTTAACGTCCTGAAGTTAACGTCCTGAAGTTAACGTCCTGAAGTTAACGTCCTGAAGTTAACGTCCTGAAGTTAACGTCCTGAAGTTAACGTCCTGAAGTTAACGTCCTGAAGTTAACGTCCTGAAGTTAACGTCCTGAAGTTAACGTCCTGAAGTTAACGTCCTGAAGTTAACGTCCTGAAGTTAACGTCCTGAAGTTAACGTCCTGAAGTTAACGTCCTGAAGTTAACGTCCTGAAGTTAACGTCCTGAAGTTAACGTCCTGAAGTTAACGTCCTGAAGTTAACGTCCTGAAGTTAACGTCCTGAAGTTAACGTCCTGAAGTTAACGTCCTGAAGTTAACGTCCTGAAGTTAACGTCCTGAAGTTAACGTCCTGAAGTTAACGTCCTGAAGTTAACGTCCTGAAGTTAACGTCCTGAAGTTAACGTCCTGAAGTTAACGTCCTGAAGTTAACGTCCTGAAGTTAACGTCCTGAAGTTAACGTCCTGAAGTTAACGTCCTGAAGTTAACGTCCTGAAGTTAACGTCCTGAAGTTAACGTCCTGAAGTTAACGTCCTGAAGTTAACGTCCTGAAGTTAACGTCCTGAAGTTAACGTCCTGAAGTTAACGTCCTGAAGTTAACGTCCTGAAGTTAACGTCCTGAAGTTAACGTCCTGAAGTTAACGTCCTGAAGTTAACGTCCTGAAGTTAACGTCCTGAAGTTAACGTCCTGAAGTTAACGTCCTGAAGTTAACGTCCTGAAGTTAACGTCCTGAAGTTAACGTCCTGAAGTTAACGTCCTGAAGTTAACGTCCTGAAGTTAACGTCCTGAAGTTAACGTCCTGAAGTTAACGTCCTGAAGTTAACGTCCTGAAGTTAACGTCCTGAAGTTAACGTCCTGAAGTTAACGTCCTGAAGTTAACGTCCTGAAGTTAACGTCCTGAAGTTAACGTCCTGAAGTTAACGTCCTGAAGTTAACGTCCTGAAGTTAACGTCCTGAAGTTAACGTCCTGAAGTTAACGTCCTGAAGTTAACGTCCTGAAGTTAACGTCCTGAAGTTAACGTCCTGAAGTTAACGTCCTGAAGTTAACGTCCTGAAGTTAACGTCCTGAAGTTAACGTCCTGAAGTTAACGTCCTGAAGTTAACGTCCTGAAGTTAACGTCCTGAAGTTAACGTCCTGAAGTTAACGTCCTGAAGTTAATGTCTTGAAATTGACGTGTCGCAAACAGAACCTGAAAGAAAAGTTTTGAAAGTAATGCTTTGAAATTAATTTCTTGAAATTGACGTGTGCAAACAGAACCTGAAATGTTTTGAAATTAATATATTGAAATTGACGAGTCGCAAACAGAACATGAAAGAAATGTCTTGAAATTATTGTCCTGAAATTATTGTCTTGAAATTAATGTCCTGAAATGAATGCCTTGAAATTATTGTCTTGAAATTATTGTCTTGAAATTATTGTCTTGAAATTATTGTCTTGAAATTATTGTCTTGAAATTATTGTCTTGAAATTATTGTCTTGAAATTATTGTCTTGAAATTATTGTCTTGAAATTAACGTGTCGCAAACAGAACCTCAAAAAAATGTTTTGAAATTAATGTCTTGAAATTGACGAGTCGCAAACAGAACATGAAAGAAATGTCTTGAAATTATTGTCCTGAAATTATTGTCTTGAAATTAATGTCCTGAAATGAATGCCTTGAAATTATTGTCTTGAAATTATTGTCTTGAAATTATTGTCTTGAAATTATTGTCTTGAAATTATTGTCTTGAAATTATTGTCTTGAAATTAACGTGTCGCAAACAGAAGCTCAAAGAAATGTTTTGAAATTAATGTCTTGAAATTAACGTGTCGCAAACAGAACCAGAAATGTTTTGATAAAGTCTTGAAATTATTTTCTTGAAATTGACGTGTCGCAAACAGAACCAGAAATGTTTGGAAATTAATGTCCTGAAATTAATGTCCTGAAATTAATGTCCTGAAATTAATGTCCTGAAGTTAATGTCCTGAAGTTAATGTCCTGAAGTTAATGTCCTGAAGTTAATGTCCTGAAGTTAATGTCCTGAAGTTAATGTCCTGAAGTAAATGTCCTGAAGTTAATGTCCTGAAGTTAATGTCCTGAAGTTAATGTCCTGAAGTTAATGTCCTGAAGTTAATGTCCTGAAGTTAATGTCCTGAAGTTAATGTCCTGAAGTTAATGTCCTGAAGTTAATGTCCTGAAGTTAATGTCCTGAAGTAAATGTCCTGAAGTAAATGTCCTGAAGTAAATGTCCTGAAGTAAATGTCCTGAAGTAAATGTCCTGAAGTAAATGTCCTGAAGTAAATGTCCTGAAGTAAATGTCCTGAAGTAAATGTCCTGAAGTAAATGTCCTGAAGTTAATGTCCTGAAGTTAATGTCCTGAAGTTAATGTCCTGAAGTAAATGTCCTGAAGTAAATGTCCTGAAGTAAATGTCCTGAAGTAAATGTCCTGAAGTTAATGTCCTGAAGTTAATGTCCTGAAGTTAATGTCCTGAAGTTAATGTCCTGAAGTTAATGTCCTGAAGTTAATGTCCTGAAGTTAATGTCCTGAAGTTAATGTCTTGAAATTGACGTGTCGCAAACAGAACCTGAAAGAAAAGTTTTGAAAGTAATGCTTTGAAATTAATGTCTTGAAATTGACGTGTGCAAACAGAACCTGAAATGTTTTGAAATTAATATATTGAAATTGACGAGTCGCAAACAGAACATGAAAGAAATGTCTTGAAATTATTGTCCTGAAATTATTGTCTTGAAATTAATGTCCTGAAATTATTGTCTTGAAATTAATGTCCTGAAATGAATGCCTTGAAATGAATGCCTTGAAATGAATGCCTTGAAATTATTGTCTTGAAATTATTGTCTTGAAATTATTGTCTTGAAATTATTGTCTTGAAATTATTGTCTTGAAATTATTGTCTTGAAATTATTGTCTTGAAATTATTGTCTTGAAATTAACGTGTCGCAAACAGAACCTCAAAGAAATGTTTTGAAATTAATGTCTTGAAATTAACGTGTCGCAAACAGAACCAGAAATGTTTTGATAATGTCTTGAAATTATTTTCTTGAAATTGACGTGTCGCAAACAGAACCAGAAATGTTTGGAAATTAATGTCCTGAAATTAATGTCCTGAAATTAATGTCCTGAAGTTAATGTCCTGAAGTTAATGTCCTGAAGTTAATGTCCTGAAGTTAATGTCCTGAAGTTAATGTCCTGAAGTTAATGTCCTGAAGTTAATGTCCTGAAGTAAATGTCCTGAAGTTAATGTCCTGAAGTTAATGTCCTGAAGTTAATGTCCTGAAGTAAATGTCCTGAAGTAAATGTCCTGAAGTAAATGTCCTGAAGTTAATGTCCTGAAGTTAATGTCCTGAAGTTAATGTCCTGAAGTTAATGTCCTGAAGTTAATGTCCTGAAGTTAATGTCCTGAAGTTAATGTCCTGAAGTTAATGTCCTGAAGTTAATGTCTTGAAATTGACGTGTCGCAAACAGAACCTGAAAGAAAAGTTTTGAAAGTAATGCTTTGAAATTAATGTCTTGAAATTGACGTGTGCAAACAGAACCTGAAATGTTTTGAAATTAATATATTGAAATTGACGAGTCGCAAACAGAACATGAAAGAAATGTCTTGAAATTATTGTCCTGAAATTATTGTCTTGAAATTAATGTCCTGAAATTATTGTCTTGAAATTAATGTCCTGAAATGAATGCCTTGAAATGAATGCCTTGAAATGAATGCCTTGAAATTATTGTCTTGAAATTATTGTCTTGAAATTATTGTCTTGAAATTATTGTCTTGAAATTATTGTCTTGAAATTATTGTCTAGAAATTATTGTCTTGAAATTATTGTCTTGAAATTATTGTCTTGAAATTAACGTGTCGCAAACAGAACCTCAAAGAAATGTTTTGAAATTAATGTCTTGAAATTAACGTGTCGCAAACAGAACCAGAAATGTTTTGATAATGTCTTGAAATTATTTTCTTGAAATTGACGTGTCGCAAACAGAACCAGAAATGTTTGGAAATTAATGTCCTGAAATTAATGTCCTGAAATTAATGTCCTGAAGTTAATGTCCTGAAGTTAATGTCCTGAAGTTAATGTCCTGAAGTTAATGTCCTGAAGTTAATGTCCTGAAGTTAATGTCCTGAAGTTAATGTCCTGAAGTTAATGTCCTGAAGTTAATGTCCTGAAGTTAATGTCCTGAAGTTAATGTCCTGAAGTTAATGTCCTGAAGTTAATGTCCTGAAGTTAATGTCCTGAAGTTAATGTCCTGAAGTTAATGTCCTGAAGTTAATGTCCTGAAGTTAATGTCCTGAAGTTAATGTCCTGAAGTTAATGTCCTGAAGTTAATGTCCTGAAGTTAATGTCCTGAAGTTAATGTCCTGAAGTTAATGTCCTGAAGTTAATGTCCTGAAGTTAATGTCCTGAAGTTAATGTCCTGAAGTTAATGTCCTGAAGTTAATGTCCTGAAGTTAATGTCCTGAAGTTAATGTCCTGAAGTTAATGTCCTGAAGTTAATGTCCTGAAGTTAATGTCCTGAAGTTAATGTCCTGAAGTTAATGTCCTGAAGTTAATGTCCTGAAGTTAATGTCCTGAAGTTATTGTCTTGAAATTATTGTCTTGAAATTGACGTGTCGCAAACAGAACCTGAAAGAAAAGTTTTGAAAGTAATGCTTTGAAATTAATTTCTTGAAATTGACGTGTGCAAACAGAACCTGAAATGTTTGGAAATTAATATATTGAAATTGACGAGTCGCAAACAGAACATGAAAGAAATGTCTTGAAATTATTGTCCTGAAATTATTGTCTTGAAATTAATGTCCTGAAATGAATGTCTTGAAATTATTGTCCTGAAATTATTGTCTTGAAATTAATGTCCTGAAATGAATGCCTTGAAATTATTGTCTTGAAATTATTGTCTTGAAATTATTGTCTTGAAATTAGCGTTTCGCAAACAGAAGCTCAAAGAAATGTTTTGAAATTAATGTCTTGAAATTAACGTGTCGCAAACAGAACCAGAAATGTTTTGATAATGTCTTGAAATTATTTTCTTGAAATTGACGTGTCGCAAACAGAACCAGAAATGTTTGGAAATTAATATCCTGAAATTAATGTCCTGAAATTAATGTCCTGAAATTAATGTCCTGAAATTAATGTCCTGAAATTAATGTCCTGAAATTAATGTCCTGAAATTAATGTCCTGAAGTTAATGTCCTGAAGTTAATGTCCTGAAGTTAATGTCCTGAAGTTAATGTCCTGAAGTTAATGTCCTGAAGTTAATGTCCTGAAGTTAATGTCCTGAAGTTAATGTCCTGAAGTTAATGTCCTGAAGTTAATGTCCTGAAGTTAATGTCCTGAAGTTAATGTCCTGAAGTTAATGTCCTGAAGTTAATGTCCTGAAGTTAATGTCCTGAAGTTAATGTCCTGAAGTTAATGTCCTGAAGTTAATGTCCTGAAGTTAATGTCCTGAAGTTAATGTCCTGAAGTAAATGTCCTGAAGTAAATGTCCTGAAGTAAATGTCCTGAAGTAAATGTCCTGAAGTAAATGTCCTGAAGTAAATGTCCTGAAGTTAATGTCCTGAAGTTAATGTCCTGAAGTTAATGTCCTGAAGTAAGTGTCCTGAAGTAAGTGTCCTGAAGTAAGTGTCCTGAAGTAAGTGTCCTGAAGTAAGTGTCCTGAAGTAAGTGTCCTGAAGTAAGTGTCCTGAAGTAAGTGTCCTGAAGTAAGTGTCCTGAAGTAAGTGTCCTGAAGTAAGTGTCCTGAAGTAAGTGTCCTGAAGTAAGTGTCCTGAAGTAAGTGTCCTGAAGTAAGTGTCCTGAAGTAAGTGTCCTGAAGTAAGTGTCCTGAAGTAAGTGTCCTGAAGTAAGTGTCCTGAAGTAAGTGTCCTGAAGTAAGTGTCCTGAAGTAAGTGTCCTGAAGTAAGTGTCCTGAAGTAAGTGTCCTGAAGTAAGTGTCCTGAAGTAAGTGTCCTGAAGTAAGTGTCCTGAAGTAAGTGTCCTGAAGTAAGTGTCCTGAAGTAAGTGTCCTGAAGTAAGTGTCCTGAAGTAAATGTCCTGAAGTTAATGTCCTGAAGTTAATGTCTTGAAATTGACGTGTCGCAAACAGAACCTGAAAGAAAAGTTTTGAAAGTAATGCTTTGAAATTAATGTCTTGAAATTGACGTGTGCAAACAGAACCTGAAATGTTTTGAAATTAATATATTGAAATTGACGAGTCGCAAACAGAACATGAAAGAAATGTCTTGAAATTATTGTCCTGAAATTATTGTCTTGAAATTAATGTCCTGAAATTATTGTCTTGAAATTAATGTCCTGAAATGAATGCCTTGAAATGAATGCCTTGAAATGAATGCCTTGAAATTATTGTCTTGAAATTATTGTCTTGAAATTATTGTCTTGAAATTATTGTCTTGAAATTATTGTCTTGAAATTATTGTCTTGAAATTATTGTCTTGAAATTATTGTCTTGAAATTATTGTCTTGAAATTATTGTCTTGAAATTATTGTCTTGAAATTATTGTCTTGAAATTATTGTCTTGAAATTATTGTCTTGAAATTATTGTCTTGAAATTAACGTGTCGCAAACAGAACCTCAAAGAAATGTTTTGAAATTAATGTCTTGAAATTAACGTGTCGCAAACAGAACCAGAAATGTTTTGATAATGTCTTGAAATTATTTTCTTGAAATTGACGTGTCGCAAACAGAACCAGAAATGTTTGGAAATTAATGTCCTGAAATTAATGTCCTGAAATTAATGTCCTGAAGTTAATGTCCTGAAGTTAATGTCCTGAAGTTAATGTCCTGAAGTTAATGTCCTGAAGTTAATGTCCTGAAGTTAATGTCCTGAAGTTAATGTCCTGAAGTTAATGTCCTGAAGTTAATGTCCTGAAGTTAATGTCCTGAAGTTAATGTCCTGAAGTTAATGTCCTGAAGTTAATGTCCTGAAGTTAATGTCCTGAAGTTAATGTCCTGAAGTTAATGTCCTGAAGTTAATGTCCTGAAGTTAATGTCCTGAAGTTAATGTCCTGAAGTTAATGTCCTGAAGTTAATGTCCTGAAGTTAATGTCCTGAAGTTAATGTCCTGAAGTTAATGTCCTGAAGTTAATGTCCTGAAGTTAATGTCCTGAAGTTAATGTCCTGAAGTTAATGTCCTGAAGTTAATGTCCTGAAGTTAATGTCCTGAAGTTAATGTCCTGAAGTTAATGTCCTGAAGTTAATGTCCTGAAGTTAATGTCCTGAAGTTAATGTCCTGAAGTTAATGTCCTGAAGTTAATGTCCTGAAGTTAATGTCCTGAAGTTAATGTCCTGAAGTTAATGTCCTGAAGTTAATGTCCTGAAGTTAATGTCCTGAAGTTAATGTCCTGAAGTTAATGTCCTGAAGTTAATGTCCTGAAGTTAATGTCCTGAAGTTAATGTCCTGAAGTTAATGTCCTGAAGTTAATGTCCTGAAGTTAATGTCCTGAAGTTAATGTCCTGAAGTTAATGTCCTGAAGTTAATGTCCTGAAGTTAATGTCCTGAAGTTAATGTCCTGAAGTTAATGTCCTGAAGTTATTGTCTTGAAATTATTGTCTTGAAATTGACGTGTCGCAAACAGAACCTGAAAGAAAAGTTTTGAAAGTAATGCTTTGAAATTAATTTCTTGAAATTGACGTGTGCAAACAGAACCTGAAATGTTTGGAAATTAATATATTGAAATTGACGAGTCGCAAACAGAACATGAAAGAAATGTCTTGAAATTATTGTCCTGAAATTATTGTCTTGAAATTAATGTCCTGAAATGAATGTCTTGAAATTATTGTCCTGAAATTATTGTCTTGAAATTAATGTCCTGAAATGAATGCCTTGAAATTATTGTCTTGAAATTATTGTCTTGAAATTATTGTCTTGAAATTAGCGTTTCGCAAACAGAAGCTCAAAGAAATGTTTTGAAATTAATGTCTTGAAATTAACGTGTCGCAAACAGAACCAGAAATGTTTTGATAATGTCTTGAAATTATTTTCTTGAAATTGACGTGTCGCAAACAGAACCAGAAATGTTTGGAAATTAATATCCTGAAATTAATGTCCTGAAATTAATGTCCTGAAATTAATGTCCTGAAATTAATGTCCTGAAATTAATGTCCTGAAATTAATGTCCTGAAGTTAATGTCCTGAAGTTAATGTCCTGAAGTTAATGTCCTGAAGTTAATGTCCTGAAGTTAATGTCCTGAAGTTAATGTCCTGAAGTTAATGTCCTGAAGTTAATGTCCTGAAGTTAATGTCCTGAAGTTACTGTCCTGAAGTTAATGTCCTGAAGTTAATGTCCTGAAGTTAATGTCCTGAAGTTAATGTCCTGAAGTTAATGTCCTGAAGTTAATGTCCTGAAGTTAATGTCCTGAAGTAAATGTCCTGAAGTAAATGTCCTGAAGTAAATGTCCTGAAGTAAATGTCCTGAAGTAAATGTCCTGAAGTAAATGTCCTGAAGTAAATGTCCTGAAGTTAATGTCCTGAAGTTAATGTCCTGAAGTTAATGTCCTGAAGTAAATGTCCTGAAGTAAGTGTCCTGAAGTAAGTGTCCTGAAGTAAGTGTCCTGAAGTAAGTGTCCTGAAGTAAGTGTCCTGAAGTAAGTGTCCTGAAGTAAGTGTCCTGAAGTAAGTGTCCTGAAGTAAGTGTCCTGAAGTAAGTGTCCTGAAGTAAGTGTCCTGAAGTAAGTGTCCTGAAGTAAGTGTCCTGAAGTAAGTGTCCTGAAGTAAGTGTCCTGAAGTAAGTGTCCTGAAGTAAGTGTCCTGAAGTAAGTGTCCTGAAGTAAGTGTCCTGAAGTAAGTGTCCTGAAGTAAGTGTCCTGAAGTAAGTGTCCTGAAGTAAGTGTCCTGAAGTAAGTGTCCTGAAGTAAGTGTCCTGAAGTAAGTGTCCTGAAGTAAGTGTCCTGAAGTAAGTGTCCTGAAGTAAGTGTCCTGAAGTAAGTGTCCTGAAGTAAGTGTCCTGAAGTAAGTGTCCTGAAGTAAGTGTCCTGAAGTAAGTGTCCTGAAGTAAGTGTCCTGAAGTAAGTGTCCTGAAGTAAGTGTCCTGAAGTAAGTGTCCTGAAGTAAGTGTCCTGAAGTAAGTGTCCTGAAGTAAGTGTCCTGAAGTAAATGTCCTGAAGTAAATGTCCTGAAGTAAATGTCCTGAAGTAAATGTCCTGAAGTAAATGTCCTGAAGTAAATGTCCTGAAGTAAATGTCCTGAAGTAAATGTCCTGAAGTAAATGTCCTGAAGTAAATGTCCTGAAGTAAATGTCCTGAAGTAAATGTCCTGAAGTAAATGTCCTGAAGTAAATGTCCTGAAGTAAATGTCCTGAAGTAAATGTCCTGAAGTTAATGTCCTGAAGTTAATGTCCTGAAGTTAATGTCCTGAAGTTAATGTCCTGAAGTTAATGTCCTGAAGTTAATGTCCTGAAGTTAATGTCCTGAAGTTAATGTCCTGAAGTTAATGTCCTGAAGTTAATGTCCTGAAGTTAATGTCCTGAAGTTAATGTCCTGAAGTTAATGTCCTGAAGTTAATGTCCTGAAGTTAATGTCCTGAAGTTAATGTCCTGAAGTTAATGTCCTGAAGTTAATGTCCTGAAGTTAATGTCCTGAAGTTAATGTCCTGAAGTTAATGTCCTGAAGTTAATGTCCTGAAGTTAATGTCCTGAAGTTAATGTCCTGAAGTTAATGTCCTGAAGTTAATGTCCTGAAGTTAATGTCCTGAAGTTAATGTCCTGAAATTGACGTGTCGCAAACAGAACCTGAAAGAAAAGTTTTGAAAGTAATGCTTTGAAATTAATTTCTTGAAATTGACGTGTGCAAACAGAACCTGAAATGTTTTGAAATTAATATATTGAAATTGACGAGTCGCAAACAGAACATGAAAGAAATGTCTTGAAATTATTGTCCTGAAATTATTGTCTTGAAATTAATGTCCTGAAATGAATGCCTTGAAATTATTGTCTTGAAATTATTGTCTTGAAATTATTGTCTTGAAATTATTGTCTTGAAATTATTGTCTTGAAATTATTGTCTTGAAATTATTGTCTTGAAATTATTGTCTTGAAATTATTGTCTTGAAATTATTGTCTTGAAATTATTGTCTTGAAATTATTGTCTTGAAATTAACGTGTCGCAAACAGAACCTCAAAGAAATGTTTTGAAATTAATGTCTTGAAATTAACGTGTCGCAAACAGAACCAGAAATGTTTTGATAATGTCTTGAAATTATTTTCTTGAAATTGACGTGTCGCAAACAGAACCAGAAATGTTTGGAAATTAATGTCCTGAAATTAATGTCCTGAAGTTAATGTCCTGAAGTTAATGTCCTGAAGTTAATGTCCTGAAGTTAATGTCCTGAAGTTAATGTCCTGAAGTTAATGTCTTGAAATTGACGTGTCGCAAACAGAACCAGAAATGTTTTGATAATGTCTTGAAATTATTTTCTTGAAATTGACGTGTCGCAAACAGAACCAGAAATGTTTGGAAATTAATGTCCTGAAATTAATGTCCTGAAGTAAATGTCCTGAAGTAAATGTCCTGAAGTAAATGTCCTGAAGTAAATGTCCTGAAGTAAATGTCCTGAAGTAAATGTCCTGAAGTAAATGTCCTGAAGTAAATGTCCTGAAGTAAATGTCCTGAAGTAAATGTCCTGAAGTAAATGTCCTGAAGTAAATGTCCTGAAGTAAATGTCCTGAAGTAAATGTCCTGAAGTAAATGTCCTGAAGTAAATGTCCTGAAGTAAATGTCCTGAAGTAAATGTCCTGAAGTAAATGTCCTGAAGTAAATGTCCTGAAGTAAATGTCCTGAAGTAAATGTCCTGAAGTAAATGTCCTGAAGTAAATGTCCTGAAGTAAATGTCCTGAAGTAAATGTCCTGAAGTAAATGTCCTGAAGTAAATGTCCTGAAGTAAATGTCCTGAAGTAAATGTCCTGAAGTAAATGTCCTGAAGTAAATGTCCTGAAGTAAATGTCCTGAAGTAAATGTCCTGAAGTAAATGTCCTGAAGTAAATGTCCTGAAGTAAATGTCCTGAAGTAAATGTCCTGAAGTAAATGTCCTGAAGTAAATGTCCTGAAGTTAATGTCCTGAAGTTAATGTCCTGAAGTTAATGTCCTGAAGTTAATGTCCTGAAGTTAATGTCCTGAAGTTAATGTCCTGAAGTTAATGTCCTGAAGTTAATGTCCTGAAGTTAATGTCCTGAAGTTAATGTCCTGAAGTTAATGTCCTGAAGTTAATGTCCTGAAGTTAATGTCCTGAAGTTAATGTCCTGAAGTTAATGTCCTGAAGTTAATGTCCTGAAGTTAATGTCCTGAAGTTAATGTCCTGAAGTTAATGTCCTGAAGTTAATGTCCTGAAGTTAATGTCCTGAAGTTAATGTCCTGAAGTTAATGTCCTGAAGTTAATGTCCTGAAGTTAATGTCCTGAAGTTAATGTCCTGAAGTTAATGTCCTGAAGTTAATGTCCTGAAGTTAATGTCCTGAAGTTAATGTCCTGAAGTTAATGTCCTGAAGTTAATGTCCTGAAGTTAATGTCCTGAAGTTAATGTCCTGAAGTTAATGTCCTGAAGTTAATGTCCTGAAGTTAATGTCCTGAAGTTAATGTCCTGAAGTTAATGTCCTGAAGTTAATGTCCTGAAGTTAATGTCCTGAAGTTAATGTCCTGAAGTTAATGTCCTGAAGTTAATGTCCTGAAGTTAATGTCCTGAAGTTAATGTCCTGAAGTTAATGTCCTGAAGTTAATGTCCTGAAGTTAATGTCCTGAAGTTAATGTCCTGAAGTTAATGTCCTGAAGTTAATGTCCTGAAGTTAATGTCCTGAAGTTAATGTCCTGAAGTTAATGTCCTGAAGTTAACGTCCTGAAGTTAACGTGCTGAAGTTAACGTGCTGAAGTTAACGTGCTGAAGTTAACGTCCTGAAGTTAACGTCCTGAAGTTAACGTCCTGAAGTTAACGTCCTGAAGTTAACGTCCTGAAGTTAACGTCCTGAAGTTAACGTCCTGAAGTTAACGTCCTGAAGTTAACGTCCTGAAGTTAACGTCCTGAAGTTAACGTCCTGAAGTTAACGTCCTGAAGTTAACGTCCTGAAGTTAACGTCCTGAAGTTAACGTCCTGAAGTTAACGTCCTGAAGTTAACGTCCTGAAGTTAACGTCCTGAAGTTAACGTCCTGAAGTTAACGTCCTGAAGTTAACGTCCTGAAGTTAACGTCCTGAAGTTAACGTCCTGAAGTTAACGTCCTGAAGTTAACGTCCTGAAGTTAACGTCCTGAAGTTAACGTCCTGAAGTTAACGTCCTGAAGTTAACGTCCTGAAGTTAACGTCCTGAAGTTAACGTCCTGAAGTTAACGTCCTGAAGTTAACGTCCTGAAGTTAACGTCCTGAAGTTAACGTCCTGAAGTTAACGTCCTGAAGTTAACGTCCTGAAGTTAACGTCCTGAAGTTAACGTCCTGAAGTTAACGTCCTGAAGTTAACGTCCTGAAGTTAACGTCCTGAAGTTAACGTCCTGAAGTTAACGTCCTGAAGTTAACGTCCTGAAGTTAACGTCCTGAAGTTAACGTCCTGAAGTTAACGTCCTGAAGTTAACGTCCTGAAGTTAACGTCCTGAAGTTAACGTCCTGAAGTTAACGTCCTGAAGTTAACGTCCTGAAGTTAACGTCCTGAAGTTAACGTCCTGAAGTTAACGTCCTGAAGTTAACGTCCTGAAGTTAACGTCCTGAAGTTAACGTCCTGAAGTTAACGTCCTGAAGTTAACGTCCTGAAGTTAACGTCCTGAAGTTAACGTCCTGAAGTTAACGTCCTGAAGTTAACGTCCTGAAGTTAACGTCCTGAAGTTAACGTCCTGAAGTTAACGTCCTGAAGTTAACGTCCTGAAGTTAACGTCCTGAAGTTAACGTCCTGAAGTTAACGTCCTGAAGTTAACGTCCTGAAGTTAACGTCCTGAAGTTAACGTCCTGAAGTTAACGTCCTGAAGTTAACGTCCTGAAGTTAACGTCCTGAAGTTAACGTCCTGAAGTTAACGTCCTGAAATTGACGTGTCGCAAACAGAACCTGAAAGAAAAGTTTTGAAAGTAATGCTTTGAAATTAATTTCTTGAAATTGACGTGTGCAAACAGAACCTGAAATGTTTTGAAATTAATATATTGAAATTGACGAGTCGCAAACAGAACATGAAAGAAATGTCTTGAAATTATTGTCCTGAAATTATTGTCTTGAAATTAATGTCCTGAAATGAATGCCTTGAAATTATTGTCTTGAAATTATTGTCTTGAAATTATTGTCTTGAAATTATTGTCTTGAAATTATTGTCTTGAAATTATTGTCTTGAAATTATTGTCTTGAAATTATTGTCTTGAAATTAACGTGTCGCAAACAGAACCTCAAAGAAATGTTTTGAAATTAATGTCTTGAAATTGACGAGTCGCAAACAGAACATGAAAGAAATGTCTTGAAATTATTGTCCTGAAATTATTGTCTTGAAATTAATGTCCTGAAATGAATGCCTTGAAATTATTGTCTTGAAATTATTGTCTTGAAATTATTGTCTTGAAATTATTGTCTTGAAATTATTGTCTTGAAATTAACGTGTCGCAAACAGAAGCTCAAAGAAATGTTTTGAAATTAATGTCTTGAAATTAACGTGTCGCAAACAGAACCAGAAATGTTTTGATAAAGTCTTGAAATTATTTTCTTGAAATTGACGTGTCGCAAACAGAACCAGAAATGTTTGGAAATTAATGTCCTGAAATTAATGTCCTGAAATTAATGTCCTGAAATTAATGTCCTGAAGTTAATGTCCTGAAGTTAATGTCCTGAAGTTAATGTCCTGAAGTTAATGTCCTGAAGTTAATGTCCTGAAGTTAATGTCCTGAAGTAAATGTCCTGAAGTTAATGTCCTGAAGTTAATGTCCTGAAGTTAATGTCCTGAAGTTAATGTCCTGAAGTTAATGTCCTGAAGTTAATGTCCTGAAGTTAATGTCCTGAAGTTAATGTCCTGAAGTTAATGTCCTGAAGTTAATGTCCTGAAGTTAATGTCCTGAAGTAAATGTCCTGAAGTAAATGTCCTGAAGTAAATGTCCTGAAGTAAATGTCCTGAAGTAAATGTCCTGAAGTAAATGTCCTGAAGTAAATGTCCTGAAGTAAATGTCCTGAAGTAAATGTCCTGAAGTAAATGTCCTGAAGTTAATGTCCTGAAGTTAATGTCCTGAAGTTAATGTCCTGAAGTTAATGTCCTGAAGTTAATGTCCTGAAGTTAATGTCCTGAAGTAAATGTCCTGAAGTAAATGTCCTGAAGTTAATGTCCTGAAGTTAATGTCCTGAAGTTAATGTCTTGAAATTGACGTGTCGCAAACAGAACCTGAAAGAAAAGTTTTGAAAGTAATGCTTTGAAATTAATGTCTTGAAATTGACGTGTGCAAACAGAACCTGAAATGTTTTGAAATTAATATATTGAAATTGACGAGTCGCAAACAGAACATGAAAGAAATGTCTTGAAATTATTGTCCTGAAATTATTGTCTTGAAATTAATGTCCTGAAATTATTGTCTTGAAATTAATGTCCTGAAATGAATGCCTTGAAATGAATGCCTTGAAATGAATGCCTTGAAATTATTGTCTTGAAATTATTGTCTTGAAATTATTGTCTTGAAATTATTGTCTTGAAATTATTGTCTTGAAATTATTGTCTTGAAATTATTGTCTTGAAATTATTGTCTTGAAATTATTGTCTTGAAATTATTGTCTTGAAATTATTGTCTTGAAATTATTGTCTTGAAATTATTGTCTTGAAATTATTGTCTTGAAATTATTGTCTTGAAATTAACGTGTCGCAAACAGAACCTCAAAGAAATGTTTTGAAATTAATGTCTTGAAATTAACGTGTCGCAAACAGAACCAGAAATGTTTTGATAATGTCTTGAAATTATTTTCTTGAAATTGACGTGTCGCAAACAGAACCAGAAATGTTTGGAAATTAATGTCCTGAAATTAATGTCCTGAAATTAATGTCCTGAAGTTAATGTCCTGAAGTTAATGTCCTGAAGTTAATGTCCTGAAGTTAATGTCCTGAAGTTAATGTCCTGAAGTTAATGTCCTGAAGTTAATGTCCTGAAGTTAATGTCCTGAAGTTAATGTCCTGAAGTTAATGTCCTGAAGTTAATGTCCTGAAGTTAATGTCCTGAAGTTAATGTCCTGAAGTTAATGTCCTGAAGTTAATGTCCTGAAGTTAATGTCCTGAAGTTAATGTCCTGAAGTTAATGTCCTGAAGTTAATGTCCTGAAGTTAATGTCCTGAAGTTAATGTCCTGAAGTTAATGTCCTGAAGTTAATGTCCTGAAGTTAATGTCCTGAAGTTAATGTCCTGAAGTTAATGTCCTGAAGTTAATGTCCTGAAGTTAATGTCCTGAAGTTAATGTCCTGAAGTTAATGTCCTGAAGTTAATGTCCTGAAGTTAATGTCCTGAAGTTAATGTCCTGAAGTTAATGTCCTGAAGTTAATGTCCTGAAGTTAATGTCCTGAAGTTAATGTCCTGAAGTTAATGTCCTGAAGTTAATGTCCTGAAGTTAATGTCCTGAAGTTATTGTCTTGAAATTATTGTCTTGAAATTGACGTGTCGCAAACAGAACCTGAAAGAAAAGTTTTGAAAGTAATGCTTTGAAATTAATTTCTTGAAATTGACGTGTGCAAACAGAACCTGAAATGTTTGGAAATTAATATATTGAAATTGACGAGTCGCAAACAGAACATGAAAGAAATGTCTTGAAATTATTGTCCTGAAATTATTGTCTTGAAATTAATGTCCTGAAATGAATGTCTTGAAATTATTGTCCTGAAATTATTGTCTTGAAATTAATGTCCTGAAATGAATGCCTTGAAATTATTGTCTTGAAATTATTGTCTTGAAATTATTGTCTTGAAATTAGCGTTTCGCAAACAGAAGCTCAAAGAAATGTTTTGAAATTAATGTCTTGAAATTAACGTGTCGCAAACAGAACCAGAAATGTTTTGATAATGTCTTGAAATTATTTTCTTGAAATTGACGTGTCGCAAACAGAACCAGAAATGTTTGGAAATTAATATCCTGAAATTAATGTCCTGAAATTAATGTCCTGAAATTAATGTCCTGAAATTAATGTCCTGAAATTAATGTCCTGAAATTAATGTCCTGAAGTTAATGTCCTGAAGTTAATGTCCTGAAGTTAATGTCCTGAAGTTAATGTCCTGAAGTTAATGTCCTGAAGTTAATGTCCTGAAGTTAATGTCCTGAAGTTAATGTCCTGAAGTTAATGTCCTGAAGTTAATGTCCTGAAGTTAATGTCCTGAAGTTAATGTCCTGAAGTTAATGTCCTGAAGTTAATGTCCTGAAGTTAATGTCCTGAAGTTAATGTCCTGAAGTTAATGTCCTGAAGTTAATGTCCTGAAGTTAATGTCCTGAAGTTAATGTCCTGAAGTAAATGTCCTGAAGTAAATGTCCTGAAGTAAATGTCCTGAAGTAAATGTCCTGAAGTAAATGTCCTGAAGTAAATGTCCTGAAGTTAATGTCCTGAAGTTAATGTCCTGAAGTTAATGTCCTGAAGTAAGTGTCCTGAAGTAAGTGTCCTGAAGTAAGTGTCCTGAAGTAAGTGTCCTGAAGTAAGTGTCCTGAAGTAAGTGTCCTGAAGTAAGTGTCCTGAAGTAAGTGTCCTGAAGTAAGTGTCCTGAAGTAAGTGTCCTGAAGTAAGTGTCCTGAAGTAAGTGTCCTGAAGTAAGTGTCCTGAAGTAAGTGTCCTGAAGTAAGTGTCCTGAAGTAAGTGTCCTGAAGTAAGTGTCCTGAAGTAAGTGTCCTGAAGTAAGTGTCCTGAAGTAAGTGTCCTGAAGTAAGTGTCCTGAAGTAAGTGTCCTGAAGTAAGTGTCCTGAAGTAAGTGTCCTGAAGTAAGTGTCCTGAAGTAAGTGTCCTGAAGTAAGTGTCCTGAAGTAAGTGTCCTGAAGTAAGTGTCCTGAAGTAAGTGTCCTGAAGTAAGTGTCCTGAAGTAAGTGTCCTGAAGTAAGTGTCCTGAAGTAAGTGTCCTGAAGTAAGTGTCCTGAAGTAAGTGTCCTGAAGTAAGTGTCCTGAAGTAAGTGTCCTGAAGTAAGTGTCCTGAAGTAAGTGTCCTGAAGTAAGTGTCCTGAAGTAAGTGTCCTGAAGTAAGTGTCCTGAAGTAAGTGTCCTGAAGTAAGTGTCCTGAAGTAAGTGTCCTGAAGTAAGTGTCCTGAAGTAAGTGTCCTGAAGTAAGTGTCCTGAAGTAAGTGTCCTGAAGTAAATGTCCTGAAGTAAATGTCCTGAAGTAAATGTCCTGAAGTAAATGTCCTGAAGTAAATGTCCTGAAGTAAATGTCCTGAAGTAAATGTCCTGAAGTAAATGTCCTGAAGTAAATGTCCTGAAGTAAATGTCCTGAAGTAAATGTCCTGAAGTAAATGTCCTGAAGTAAATGTCCTGAAGTAAATGTCCTGAAGTAAATGTCCTGAAGTAAATGTCCTGAAGTTAATGTCCTGAAGTTAATGTCCTGAAGTTAATGTCCTGAAGTTAATGTCCTGAAGTTAATGTCCTGAAGTTAATGTCCTGAAGTTAATGTCCTGAAGTTAATGTCCTGAAGTTAATGTCCTGAAGTTAATGTCCTGAAGTTAATGTCCTGAAGTTAATGTCCTGAAGTTAATGTCCTGAAGTTAATGTCCTGAAGTTAATGTCCTGAAGTTAATGTCCTGAAGTTAATGTCCTGAAGTTAATGTCCTGAAGTTAATGTCCTGAAGTTAATGTCCTGAAGTTAATGTCCTGAAGTTAATGTCCTGAAGTTAATGTCCTGAAGTTAATGTCCTGAAGTTAATGTCCTGAAGTTAATGTCCTGAAGTTAATGTCCTGAAGTTAATGTCCTGAAGTTAATGTCCTGAAGTTAATGTCCTGAAGTTAATGTCCTGAAGTTAATGTCCTGAAGTTAATGTCCTGAAGTTAATGTCCTGAAGTTAATGTCCTGAAGTTAATGTCCTGAAGTTAATGTCCTGAAGTTAATGTCCTGAAGTTAATGTCCTGAAGTTAATGTCCTGAAGTTAATGTCCTGAAGTTAATGTCCTGAAATTGACGTGTCGCAAACAGAACCTGAAAGAAAAGTTTTGAAAGTAATGCTTTGAAATTAATTTCTTGAAATTGACGTGTGCAAACAGAACCTGAAATGTTTTGAAATTAATATATTGAAATTGACGAGTCGCAAACAGAACATGAAAGAAATGTCTTGAAATTATTGTCCTGAAATTATTGTCTTGAAATTAATGTCCTGAAATGAATGCCTTGAAATTATTGTCTTGAAATTATTGTCTTGAAATTATTGTCTTGAAATTATTGTCTTGAAATTATTGTCTTGAAATTATTGTCTTGAAATTATTGTCTTGAAATTATTGTCTTGAAATTATTGTCTTGAAATTATTGTCTTGAAATTAACGTGTCGCAAACAGAACCTCAAAGAAATGTTTTGAAATTAATGTCTTGAAATTAACGTGTCGCAAACAGAACCAGAAATGTTTTGATAATGTCTTGAAATTATTTTCTTGAAATTGACGTGTCGCAAACAGAACCAGAAATGTTTGGAAATTAATGTCCTGAAATTAATGTCCTGAAGTTAATGTCCTGAAGTTAATGTCCTGAAGTTAATGTCCTGAAGTTAATGTCCTGAAGTTAATGTCCTGAAGTTAATGTCTTGAAATTGACGTGTCGCAAACAGAACCAGAAATGTTTTGATAATGTCTTGAAATTATTTTCTTGAAATTGACGTGTCGCAAACAGAACCAGAAATGTTTGGAAATTAATGTCCTGAAATTAATGTCCTGAAGTAAATGTCCTGAAGTAAATGTCCTGAAGTAAATGTCCTGAAGTAAATGTCCTGAAGTAAATGTCCTGAAGTAAATGTCCTGAAGTAAATGTCCTGAAGTAAATGTCCTGAAGTAAATGTCCTGAAGTAAATGTCCTGAAGTAAATGTCCTGAAGTAAATGTCCTGAAGTAAATGTCCTGAAGTAAATGTCCTGAAGTAAATGTCCTGAAGTAAATGTCCTGAAGTAAATGTCCTGAAGTAAATGTCCTGAAGTAAATGTCCTGAAGTAAATGTCCTGAAGTAAATGTCCTGAAGTAAATGTCCTGAAGTTAATGTCCTGAAGTAAATGTCCTGAAGTTAATGTCCTGAAGTAAATGTCCTGAAGTAAATGTCCTGAAGTAAATGTCCTGAAGTAAATGTCCTGAAGTAAATGTCCTGAAGTAAATGTCCTGAAGTAAATGTCCTGAAGTAAATGTCCTGAAGTAAATGTCCTGAAGTAAATGTCCTGAAGTAAATGTCCTGAAGTAAATGTCCTGAAGTAAATGTCCTGAAGTAAATGTCCTGAAGTAAATGTCCTGAAGTAAATGTCCTGAAGTAAATGTCCTGAAGTAAATGTCCTGAAGTAAATGTCCTGAAGTAAATGTCCTGAAGTAAATGTCCTGAAGTAAATGTCCTGAAGTAAATGTCCTGAAGTAAATGTCCTGAAGTAAATGTCCTGAAGTAAATGTCCTGAAGTAAATGTCCTGAAGTAAATGTCCTGAAGTAAATGTCCTGAAGTAAATGTCCTGAAGTTAATGTCCTGAAGTTAATGTCCTGAAGTTAATGTCCTGAAGTTAATGTCCTGAAGTTAATGTCCTGAAGTTAATGTCCTGAAGTTAATGTCCTGAAGTTAATGTCCTGAAGTTAATGTCCTGAAGTTAATGTCCTGAAGTTAATGTCCTGAAGTTAATGTCCTGAAGTTAATGTCCTGAAGTTAATGTCCTGAAGTTAATGTCCTGAAGTTAATGTCCTGAAGTTAATGTCCTGAAGTTAATGTCCTGAAGTTAATGTCCTGAAGTTAATGTCCTGAAGTTAATGTCCTGAAGTTAATGTCCTGAAGTTAATGTCCTGAAGTTAATGTCCTGAAATTGACGTGTCGCAAACAGAACCTGAAAGAAAAGTTTTGAAAGTAATGCTTTGTAATTAATTTCTTGAAATTGACGTGTGCAAACAGAACATGAAAGAAATGTCTTGAAATTATTGTCCTGAAATTATTGTCTTGAAATTAATGTCCTGAAATGAATGCCTTGAAATTATTGTCTTGAAATTATTGTCTTGAAATTATTGTCTTGAAATTATTGTCTTGAAATTATTGTCTTGAAATTATTGTCTTGAAATTATTGTCTTGAAATTATTGTCTTGAAATTATTGTCTTGAAATTATTGTCTTGAAATTAACGTGTCGCAAACAGAACCTCAAAGAAATGTTTTGAAATTAATGTCTTGAAATTAACGTGTCGCAAACAGAACCAGAAATGTTTTGATAATGTCTTGAAATTAATGTCCTGAAGTTAATGTCCTGAAGTTAATGTCCTGAAGTTAATGTCCTGAAGTTAATGTCCTGAAGTTAATGTCCTGAAGTTAATGTCCTGAAGTTAATGTCCTGAAGTTAATGTCTTGAAATTGACGTGTCGCAAACAGAACCAGAAATGTTTTGATAATGTCTTGAAATTATTTTCTTGAAATTGACGTGTCGCAAACAGAACCAGAAATGTTTGGAAATTAATGTCCTGAAATTAATGTCCTGAAGTAAATGTCCTGAAGTAAATGTCCTGAAGTAAATGTCCTGAAGTAAATGTCCTGAAGTAAATGTCCTGAAGTAAATGTCCTGAAGTAAATGTCCTGAAGTAAATGTCCTGAAGTAAATGTCCTGAAGTAAATGTCCTGAAGTAAATGTCCTGAAGTAAATGTCCTGAAGTAAATGTCCTGAAGTAAATGTCCTGAAGTAAATGTCCTGAAGTAAATGTCCTGAAGTAAATGTCCTGAAGTAAATGTCCTGAAGTAAATGTCCTGAAGTAAATGTCCTGAAGTAAATGTCCTGAAGTAAATGTCCTGAAGTAAATGTCCTGAAGTAAATGTCCTGAAGTAAATGTCCTGAAGTAAATGTCCTGAAGTAAATGTCCTGAAGTAAATGTCCTGAAGTAAATGTCCTGAAGTAAATGTCCTGAAGTAAATGTCCTGAAGTAAATGTCCTGAAGTAAATGTCCTGAAGTAAATGTCCTGAAGTAAATGTCCTGAAGTAAATGTCCTGAAGTAAATGTCCTGAAGTAAATGTCCTGAAGTAAATGTCCTGAAGTAAATGTCCTGAAGTAAATGTCCTGAAGTAAATGTCCTGAAGTTAATGTCCTGAAGTTAATGTCCTGAAGTTAATGTCCTGAAGTTAATGTCCTGAAGTTAATGTCCTGAAGTTAATGTCCTGAAGTTAATGTCCTGAAGTTAATGTCCTGAAGTTAATGTCCTGAAGTTAATGTCCTGAAGTTAATGTCCTGAAGTTAATGTCCTGAAGTTAATGTCCTGAAGTTAATGTCCTGAAGTTAATGTCCTGAAGTTAATGTCCTGAAGTTAATGTCCTGAAGTTAATGTCCTGAAGTTAATGTCCTGAAGTTAATGTCCTGAAGTTAGTGTCCTGAAGTAAGTGTCCTGAAGTAAGTGTCCTGAAGTAAGTGTCCTGAAGTAAGTGTCCTGAAGTAAGTGTCCTGAAGTAAGTGTCCTGAAGTAAGTGTCCTGAAGTAAGTGTCCTGAAGTAAATGTCCTGAAGTTAATGTCCTGAAGTTAATGTCCTGAAGTTAATGTCCTGAAGTTAATGTCCTGAAGTTAATGTCCTGAAGTTAGTGTCCTGAAGTTAGTGTCCTGAAGTAAGTGTCCTGAAGTTAATGTCCTGAAGTTAATGTCCTGAAGTTAATGTCCTGAAGTTAATGTCCTGAAGTTAATGTCCTGAAGTTAATGTCCTGAAGTTAATGTCCTGAAGTTAATGTCCTGAAGTTAATGTCCTGAAGTTAATGTCCTGAAGTTAATGTCCTGAAGTTAATGTCCTGAAGTTAATGTCCTGAAATTGACGTGTCGCAAACAGAACCTGAAAGAAAAGTTTTGAAAGTAATGCTTTGAAATTAATTTCTTGAAATTGACGTGTGCAAACAGAACCTGAAATGTTTTGAAATTAATATATTGAAATTGACGAGTCGCAAACAGAACATGAAAGAAATGTCTTGAAATTATTGTCCTGAAATTATTGTCTTGAAATTAATGTCCTGAAATGAATGCCTTGAAATTATTGTCTTGAAATTATTGTCTTGAAATTATTGTCTTGAAATTATTGTCTTGAAATTATTGTCTTGAAATTATTGTCTTGAAATTATTGTCTTGAAATTATTGTCTTGAAATTATTGTCTTGAAATTATTGTCTTGAAATTATTGTCTTGAAATTATTGTCTTGAAATTATTGTCTTGAAATTATTGTCTTGAAATTATTGTCTTGAAATTATTGTCTTGAAATTATTGTCTTGAAATTATTGTCTTGAAATTATTGTCTTGAAATTATTGTCTTGAAATTATTGTCTTGAAATTATTGTCTTGAAATTAACGTGTCGCAAACAGAACCTCAAAGAAATGTTTTGAAATTAATGTCTTGAAATTAACGTGTCGCAAACAGAACCAGAAATGTTTTGATAATGTCTTGAAATTATTTTCTTGAAATTGACGTGTCGCAAACAGAACCAGAAATGTTTGGAAATTAATGTCCTGAAGTTAATGTCCTGAAGTTAATGTCCTGAAGTTAATGTCCTGAATTTGACGTGTCGCAAACAGAACCAGAAATGTTTGGAAATTAATGTCCTGAAATTAATGTCCTGAAGTTAATGTCCTGAAGTTAATGTCCTGAAGTTAATGTCCTGAAGTTAATGTCCTGAAGTTAATGTCCTGAAGTAAATGTCCTGAAGTAAATGTCCTGAAGTAAATGTCCTGAAGTAAATGTCCTGAAGTAAATGTCCTGAAGTAAATGTCCTGAAGTAAATGTCCTGAAGTAAATGTCCTGAAGTAAATGTCCTGAAGTAAATGTCCTGAAGTAAATGTCCTGAAGTAAATGTCCTGAAGTAAATGTCCTGAAGTAAATGTCCTGAAGTAAATGTCCTGAAGTAAATGTCCTGAAGTAAATGTCCTGAAGTAAATGTCCTGAAGTAAATGTCCTGAAGTAAATGTCCTGAAGTAAATGTCCTGAAGTAAATGTCCTGAAGTAAATGTCCTGAAGTAAATGTCCTGAAGTAAATGTCCTGAAGTAAATGTCCTGAAGTAAATGTCCTGAAGTAAATGTCCTGAAGTAAATGTCCTGAAGTAAATGTCCTGAAGTAAATGTCCTGAAGTAAGTGTCCTGAAGTAAGTGTCCTGAAGTAAATGTCCTGAAGTAAGTGTCCTGAAGTAAATGTCCTGAAGTAAATGTCCTGAAGTAAATGTCCTGAAGTAAATGTCCTGAAGTAAATGTCCTGAAGTAAATGTCCTGAAGTAAATGTCCTGAAGTAAATGTCCTGAAGTAAATGTCCTGAAGTAAATGTCCTGAAGTAAATGTCCTGAAGTAAATGTCCTGAAGTAAATGTCCTGAAGTAAATGTCCTGAAGTTAATGTCCTGAAGTTAATGTCCTGAAGTTAATGTCCTGAAGTTAATGTCCTGAAGTTAATGTCCTGAAGTTAATGTCCTGAAGTAAATGTCCTGAAGTAAATGTCCTGAAGTAAATGTCCTGAAGTAAATGTCCTGAAGTAAATGTCCTGAAGTAAATGTCCTGAAGTAAATGTCCTGAAGTAAATGTCCTGAGTAAATGTCCTGAGTAAATGTCCTGAGTAAATGTCCTGAAGTAAATGTCCTGAAGTAAATGTCCTGAAGTAAATGTCCTGAAGTAAATGTCCTGAAGTAAATGTCCTGAAGTAAATGTCCTGAAGTAAATGTCCTGAAGTAAATGTCCTGAAGTAAATGTCCTGAAGTAAATGTCCTGAAGTAAATGTCCTGAAGTAAATGTCCTGAAGTAAATGTCCTGAAGTAAATGTCCTGAAGTAAATGTCCTGAAGTAAATGTCCTGAAGTAAATGTCCTGAAGTAAATGTCCTGAAGTAAATGTCCTGAAGTAAATGTCCTGAAGTAAATGTCCTGAAGTAAATGTCCTGAAGTAAATGTCCTGAAGTAAATGTCCTGAAGTAAATGTCCTGAAGTAAATGTCCTGAAGTAAATGTCCTGAAGTAAATGTCCTGAAGTAAATGTCCTGAAGTAAATGTCCTGAAGTAAATGTCCTGAAGTAAATGTCCTGAAGTAAATGTCCTGAAGTAAATGTCCTGAAGTAAATGTCCTGAAGTAAATGTCCTGAAGTTAATGTCCTGAAGTTAATGTCCTGAAGTTAATGTCCTGAAGTTAATGTCCTGAAGTTAATGTCCTGAAGTTAATGTCCTGAAGTTAATGTCCTGAAGTTAATGTCCTGAAGTTAATGTCCTGAAGTTAATGTCCTGAAGTTAATGTCCTGAAGTTAATGTCCTGAAGTTAATGTCCTGAAGTTAATGTCCTGAAGTTAATGTCCTGAAGTTAATGTCCTGAAGTTAATGTCCTGAAGTTAATGTCCTGAAGTTAATGTCCTGAAGTTAATGTCCTGAAGTTAATGTCCTGAAGTTAATGTCCTGAAGTTAATGTCCTGAAGTTAATGTCCTGAAGTTAATGTCCTGAAGTTAATGTCCTGAAGTTAATGTCCTGAAGTTAATGTCCTGAAGTTAATGTCCTGAAGTTAATGTCCTGAAGTTAATGTCCTGAAGTTAATGTCCTGAAGTTAATGTCCTGAAGTTAATGTCCTGAAGTTAATGTCCAGACGTTAATGTCCAGACGTTAATGTCCAGACGTTAATGTCCTGAAGTTAATGTCCTGAAGTTAATGTCCTGAAGTTAATGTCCTGAAGTTAATGTCCTGAAGTTAATGTCCTGAAGTTAATGTCCTGAAGTTAATGTCCTGAAGTTAATGTCCTGAAGTTAATGTCCTGAAGTTAATGTCCTGAAGTTAATGTCCTGAAGTTAATGTCCTGAAGTTAATGTCCTGAAGTTAATGTCCTGAAGTTAATGTCCTGAAGTTAATGTCCTGAAGTTAATGTCCTGAAGTTAATGTCCTGAAGTTAATGTCCTGAAGTTAATGTCCTGAAGTTAATGTCCTGAAGTTAATGTCCTGAAGTTAATGTCCTGAAGTTAATGTCCTGAAGTTAATGTCCTGAAGTTAATGTCCTGAAGTTAGTGTCCTGAAGTTAGTGTCCTGAAGTTAGTGTCCTGAAGTTAGTGTCCTGAAGTTAGTGTCCTGGAGTTAGTGTCCTGGAGTTAGTGTCCTGGAGTTAGTGTCCTGAAGTTAGTGTCCTGAAGTTAGTGTCCTGAAGTTAGTGTCCTGAAGTTAGTGTCCTGAAGTTAGTGTCCTGAAGTTAGTGTCCTGAAGTAAGTGTCCTGAAGTAAGTGTCCTGAAGTAAGTGTCCTGAAGTAAGTGTCCTGAAGTAAGTGTCCTGAAGTAAGTGTCCTGAAGTAAGTGTCCTGAAGTAAGTGTCCTGAAGTAAGTGTCCTGAAGTAAGTGTCCTGAAGTAAGTGTCCTGAAGTAAGTGTCCTGAAGTAAGTGTCCTGAAGTAAGTGTCCTGAAGTAAGTGTCCTGAAGTAAGTGTCCTGAAGTAAGTGTCCTGAAGTAAGTGTCCTGAAGTAAGTGTCCTGAAGTAAGTGTCCTGAAGTAAGTGTCCTGAAGTAAGTGTCCTGAAGTAAGTGTCCTGAAGTTAGTGTCCTGAAGTTAGTGTCCTGAAGTTAATGTCCTGAAGTTGACGTGTCGCAAACAGAACCTGAAAGAAAAGTTTTGAAAGTAATGCTTTGAAATTAATTTCTTGAAATTGACGTGTGCAAACAGAACCTGAAATGTTTTGAAATTAATATATTGAAATTGACGAGTCGCAAACAGAACATGAAAGAAATGTCTTGAAATTATTGTCCTGAAATTATTGTCTTGAAATTAATGTCCTGAAATGAATGCCTTGAAATTATTGTCTTGAAATTATTGTCTTGAAATTATTGTCTTGAAATTATTGTCTTGAAATTATTGTCTTGAAATTAACGTGTCGCAAACAGAACCTCAAAGAAATGTTTTGAAATTAATGTCTTGAAATTAACGTGTCGCAAACAGAACCAGAAATGTTTTGATAATGTCTTGAAATTATTTTCTTGAAATTGACGTGTCGCAAACAGAACCAGAAATGTTTGGAAATTAATGTCCTGAAATTAATGTCCTGAAGTTAATGTCCTGAAGTTAATGTCCTGAAGTTAATGTCTTGAAATTGACGTGTCGCAAACAGAACCAGAAATGTTTTGATAATGTCTTGAAATTATTTTCTTGAAATTGACGTGTCGCAAACAGAACCAGAAATGTTTGGAAATTAATGTCCTGAAATTAATGTCCTGAAGTAAATGTCCTGAAGTAAATGTCCTGAAGTAAATGTCCTGAAGTAAATGTCCTGAAGTAAATGTCCTGAAGTAAATGTCCTGAAGTAAATGTCCTGAAGTAAATGTCCTGAAGTAAATGTCCTGAAGTAAATGTCCTGAAGTAAATGTCCTGAAGTTAATGTCCTGAAGTTAATGTCCTGAAGTTAATGTCCTGAAGTAAATGTCCTGAAGTAAATGTCCTGAAGTAAATGTCCTGAAGTAAATGTCCTGAAGTAAATGTCCTGAAGTAAATGTCCTGAAGTAAATGTCCTGAAGTAAATGTCCTGAAGTAAATGTCCTGAAGTAAATGTCCTGAAGTAAATGTCCTGAAGTAAATGTCCTGAAGTAAATGTCCTGAAGTAAATGTCCTGAAGTAAATGTCCTGAAGTAAATGTCCTGAAGTAAATGTCCTGAAGTAAATGTCCTGAAGTAAATGTCCTGAAGTTAATGTCCTGAAGTTAATGTCCTGAAGTTAATGTCCTGAAGTTAATGTCCTGAAGTTAATGTCCTGAAGTTAATGTCCTGAAGTTAATGTCCTGAAGTTAATGTCCTGAAGTTAATGTCCTGAAGTTAATGTCCTGAAGTTAATGTCCTGAAGTTAATGTCCTGAAGTTAATGTCCTGAAGTTAATGTCCTGAGGTTAATGTCCTGAGGTTAATGTCCTGAGGTTAATGTCCTGAGGTTAATGTCCTGAGGTTAATGTCCTGAAGTTAATGTCCTGAAGTTAATGTCCTGAAGTTAATGTCCTGAAGTTAATGTCTTGAAATTGACGTGTCGCAAACAGAACCTGAAAGAAAAGTTTTGAAAGTAATGCTTTGTAATTAATTTCTTGAAATTGACGTGTGCAAACAGAACCTGAAATGTTTTGAAATTAATATATTGAAATTGACGAGTCGCAAACAGAACATGAAAGAAATGTCTTGAAATTATTGTCCTGAAATTATTGTCTTGAAATTAATGTCCTGAAATGAATGCCTTGAAATTATTGTCTTGAAATTATTGTCTTGAAATTATTGTCTTGAAATTATTGTCTTGAAATTATTGTCTTGAAATTATTGTCTTGAAATTATTGTCTTGAAATTAACGTGTCGCAAACAGAACCTCAAAGAAATGTTTTGAAATTAATGTCTTGAAATTAACGTGTCGCAAACAGAACCAGAAATGTTTTGATAATGTCTTGAAATTATTTTCTTGAAATTGACGTGTCGCAAACAGAACCAGAAATGTTTGGAAATTAATGTCCTGAAATTAATATCCTGAGGTTTATGTCCTGAAGTTAATGTCCTGAAGTTAATGTCTTGAAATTGACGTGTCGCAAACAGAACCAGAAATGTTTTGATAATGTCTTGAAATTATTTTCTTGAAATTGATGTGTCGCAAACAGAACCAGAAATGTTTGGAAATTAATGTCCTGAAATTAATGTCCTGAAGTTAATGTCCTGAAGTTAATGTCCTGAAGTTAATGTCCTGAAGTTAATGTCCTGAAGTTAATGTCCTGAAGTTAATGTCCTGAAGTTAATGTCCTGAAGTTAATGTCCTGAAGTTAATGTCCTGAAGTTAATGTCCTGAAGTAAATGTCCTGAAGTAAATGTCCTGAAGTAAATGTCCTGAAGTAAATGTCCTGAAGTAAATGTCCTGAAGTTAATGTCCTGAAGTTAATGTCCTGAAGTTAATGTCCTGAAGTTAATGTCCTGAAGTTAATGTCCTGAAGTTAATGTCCTGAAGTTAATGTCCTGAAGTTAATGTCCTGAAGTTAATGTCCTGAAGTTAATGTCCTGAAGTTAATGTCCTGAAGTTAATGTCCTGAAGTTAATGTCCTGAAGTTAATGTCCTGAAGTTAATGTCCTGAAGTTAATGTCCTGAAGTTAATGTCCTGAAGTTAATGTCCTGAAGTTAATGTCCTGAAGTTAATGTCCTGAAGTTAATGTCCTGAAGTTAATGTCCTGAAGTTAATGTCCTGAAGTTAATGTCCTGAAGTTAATGTCCTGAAGTTAATGTCCTGAAGTTAATGTCCTGAAGTTAATGTCCTGAAGTTAATGTCCTGAAGTTAATGTCCTGAAGTTAATGTCCTGAAGTTAATGTCCTGAAGTTAATGTCCTGAAGTTAATGTCCTGAAGTTAATGTCCTGAAATTGACGTGTCGCAAACAGAACCTGAAAGAAAAGTTTTGAAAGTAATGCTTTGAAATTAATTTCTTGAAATTGACGTGTGCAAACAGAACCTGAAATGTTTTGAAATTAATATATTGAAATTGACGAGTCGCAAACAGAACATGAAAGAAATGTCTTGAAATTATTGTCCTGAAATTATTGTCTTGAAATTAATGTCCTGAAATGAATGCCTTGAAATTATTGTCTTGAAATTATTGTCTTGAAATTATTGTCTTGAAATTATTGTCTTGAAATTATTGTCTTGAAATTATTGTCTTGAAATTATTGTCTTGAAATTATTGTCTTGAAATTATTGTCTTGAAATTATTGTCTTGAAATTAACGTGTCGCAAACAGAACCTCAAAGAAATGTTTTGAAATTAATGTCTTGAAATTAACGTGTCGCAAACAGAACCAGAAATGTTTTGATAATGTCTTGAAATTATTTTCTTGAAATTGACGTGTCGCAAACAGAACCAGAAATGTTTGGAAATTAATGTCCTGAAATTAATGTCCTGAAGTTAATGTCCTGAAGTTAATGTCCTGAAGTTAATGTCCTGAAGTTAATGTCCTGAAGTTAATGTCCTGAAGTTAATGTCTTGAAATTGACGTGTCGCAAACAGAACCAGAAATGTTTTGATAATGTCTTGAAATTATTTTCTTGAAATTGACGTGTCGCAAACAGAACCAGAAATGTTTGGAAATTAATGTCCTGAAATTAATGTCCTGAAGTAAATGTCCTGAAGTAAATGTCCTGAAGTAAATGTCCTGAAGTAAATGTCCTGAAGTAAATGTCCTGAAGTAAATGTCCTGAAGTAAATGTCCTGAAGTAAATGTCCTGAAGTAAATGTCCTGAAGTAAATGTCCTGAAGTAAATGTCCTGAAGTAAATGTCCTGAAGTAAATGTCCTGAAGTAAATGTCCTGAAGTAAATGTCCTGAAGTAAATGTCCTGAAGTAAATGTCCTGAAGTAAATGTCCTGAAGTAAATGTCCTGAAGTAAATGTCCTGAAGTAAATGTCCTGAAGTAAATGTCCTGAAGTAAATGTCCTGAAGTAAATGTCCTGAAGTAAATGTCCTGAAGTAAATGTCCTGAAGTAAATGTCCTGAAGTAAATGTCCTGAAGTAAATGTCCTGAAGTAAATGTCCTGAAGTAAATGTCCTGAAGTAAATGTCCTGAAGTAAATGTCCTGAAGTAAATGTCCTGAAGTAAATGTCCTGAAGTAAATGTCCTGAAGTAAATGTCCTGAAGTAAATGTCCTGAAGTTAATGTCCTGAAGTTAATGTCCTGAAGTAAATGTCCTGAAGTTAATGTCCTGAAGTAAATGTCCTGAAGTAAATGTCCTGAAGTAAATGTCCTGAAGTAAATGTCCTGAAGTAAATGTCCTGAAGTAAATGTCCTGAAGTAAATGTCCTGAAGTAAATGTCCTGAAGTAAATGTCCTGAAGTAAATGTCCTGAAGTAAATGTCCTGAAGTAAATGTCCTGAAGTAAATGTCCTGAAGTAAATGTCCTGAAGTAAATGTCCTGAAGTAAATGTCCTGAAGTAAATGTCCTGAAGTAAATGTCCTGAAGTAAATGTCCTGAAGTAAATGTCCTGAAGTAAATGTCCTGAAGTAAATGTCCTGAAGTAAATGTCCTGAAGTAAATGTCCTGAAGTAAATGTCCTGAAGTAAATGTCCTGAAGTAAATGTCCTGAAGTAAATGTCCTGAAGTTAATGTCCTGAAGTTAATGTCCTGAAGTTAATGTCCTGAAGTTAATGTCCTGAAGTTAATGTCCTGAAGTAAATGTCCTGAAGTTAATGTCCTGAAGTTAATGTCCTGAAGTTAATGTCCTGAAGTTAATGTCCTGAAGTTAATGTCCTGAAGTTAATGTCCTGAAGTTAATGTCCTGAAGTTAATGTCCTGAAGTTAATGTCCTGAAGTTAATGTCCTGAAGTTAATGTCCTGAAGTTAATGTCCTGAAGTTAATGTCCTGAAGTTAATGTCCTGAAGTTAATGTCCTGAAGTTAATGTCCTGAAGTTAATGTCCTGAAGTTAATGTCCTGAAGTTAATGTCCTGAAGTTAATGTCCTGAAGTTAATGTCCTGAAGTTAATGTCCTGAAGTTAATGTCCTGAAGTTAATGTCCTGAAGTTAATGTCCTGAAGTTAATGTCCTGAAATTGACGTGTCGCAAACAGAACCTGAAAGAAAAGTTTTGAAAGTAATGCTTTGTAATTAATTTCTTGAAATTGACGTGTGCAAACAGAACATGAAAGAAATGTCTTGAAATTATTGTCCTGAAATTATTGTCTTGAAATTAATGTCCTGAAATGAATGCCTTGAAATTATTGTCTTGAAATTATTGTCTTGAAATTATTGTCTTGAAATTATTGTCTTGAAATTATTGTCTTGAAATTATTGTCTTGAAATTATTGTCTTGAAATTATTGTCTTGAAATTATTGTCTTGAAATTATTGTCTTGAAATTAACGTGTCGCAAACAGAACCTCAAAGAAATGTTTTGAAATTAATGTCTTGAAATTAACGTGTCGCAAACAGAACCAGAAATGTTTTGATAATGTCTTGAAATTAATGTCCTGAAGTTAATGTCCTGAAGTTAATGTCCTGAAGTTAATGTCCTGAAGTTAATGTCCTGAAGTTAATGTCCTGAAGTTAATGTCCTGAAGTTAATGTCCTGAAGTTAATGTCTTGAAATTGACGTGTCGCAAACAGAACCAGAAATGTTTTGATAATGTCTTGAAATTATTTTCTTGAAATTGACGTGTCGCAAACAGAACCAGAAATGTTTGGAAATTAATGTCCTGAAATTAATGTCCTGAAGTAAATGTCCTGAAGTAAATGTCCTGAAGTAAATGTCCTGAAGTAAATGTCCTGAAGTAAATGTCCTGAAGTAAATGTCCTGAAGTAAATGTCCTGAAGTAAATGTCCTGAAGTAAATGTCCTGAAGTAAATGTCCTGAAGTAAATGTCCTGAAGTAAATGTCCTGAAGTAAATGTCCTGAAGTAAATGTCCTGAAGTAAATGTCCTGAAGTAAATGTCCTGAAGTAAATGTCCTGAAGTAAATGTCCTGAAGTAAATGTCCTGAAGTAAATGTCCTGAAGTAAATGTCCTGAAGTAAATGTCCTGAAGTAAATGTCCTGAAGTAAATGTCCTGAAGTAAATGTCCTGAAGTAAATGTCCTGAAGTAAATGTCCTGAAGTAAATGTCCTGAAGTAAATGTCCTGAAGTAAATGTCCTGAAGTAAATGTCCTGAAGTAAATGTCCTGAAGTAAATGTCCTGAAGTAAATGTCCTGAAGTAAATGTCCTGAAGTAAATGTCCTGAAGTAAATGTCCTGAAGTAAATGTCCTGAAGTAAATGTCCTGAAGTAAATGTCCTGAAGTAAATGTCCTGAAGTAAATGTCCTGAAGTAAATGTCCTGAAGTTAATGTCCTGAAGTTAATGTCCTGAAGTTAATGTCCTGAAGTTAATGTCCTGAAGTTAATGTCCTGAAGTTAATGTCCTGAAGTTAATGTCCTGAAGTTAATGTCCTGAAGTTAATGTCCTGAAGTTAATGTCCTGAAGTTAATGTCCTGAAGTTAATGTCCTGAAGTTAATGTCCTGAAGTTAATGTCCTGAAGTTAATGTCCTGAAGTTAATGTCCTGAAGTTAATGTCCTGAAGTTAATGTCCTGAAGTTAATGTCCTGAAGTTAATGTCCTGAAGTTAATGTCCTGAAGTTAGTGTCCTGAAGTTAGTGTCCTGAAGTAAGTGTCCTGAAGTAAGTGTCCTGAAGTAAGTGTCCTGAAGTAAGTGTCCTGAAGTAAGTGTCCTGAAGTAAGTGTCCTGAAGTAAGTGTCCTGAAGTAAATGTCCTGAAGTTAATGTCCTGAAGTTAATGTCCTGAAGTTAATGTCCTGAAGTTAATGTCCTGAAGTTAATGTCCTGAAGTTAGTGTCCTGAAGTTAGTGTCCTGAAGTAAGTGTCCTGAAGTAAGTGTCCTGAAGTTAATGTCCTGAAGTTAATGTCCTGAAGTTAATGTCCTGAAGTTAATGTCCTGAAGTTAATGTCCTGAAGTTAATGTCCTGAAGTTAATGTCCTGAAGTTAATGTCCTGAAGTTAATGTCCTGAAGTTAATGTCCTGAAGTTAATGTCCTGAAATTGACGTGTCGCAAACAGAACCTGAAAGAAAAGTTTTGAAAGTAATGCTTTGAAATTAATTTCTTGAAATTGACGTGTGCAAACAGAACCTGAAATGTTTTGAAATTAATATATTGAAATTGACGAGTCGCAAACAGAACATGAAAGAAATGTCTTGAAATTATTGTCCTGAAATTATTGTCTTGAAATTAATGTCCTGAAATGAATGCCTTGAAATTATTGTCTTGAAATTATTGTCTTGAAATTATTGTCTTGAAATTATTGTCTTGAAATTATTGTCTTGAAATTATTGTCTTGAAATTATTGTCTTGAAATTATTGTCTTGAAATTATTGTCTTGAAATTATTGTCTTGAAATTATTGTCTTGAAATTATTGTCTTGAAATTATTGTCTTGAAATTATTGTCTTGAAATTATTGTCTTGAAATTATTGTCTTGAAATTATTGTCTTGAAATTAACGTGTCGCAAACAGAACCTCAAAGAAATGTTTTGAAATTAATGTCTTGAAATTAACGTGTCGCAAACAGAACCAGAAATGTTTTGATAATGTCTTGAAATTATTTTCTTGAAATTGACGTGTCGCAAACAGAACCAGAAATGTTTGGAAATTAATGTCCTGAAGTTAATGTCCTGAAGTTAATGTCCTGAAGTTAATGTCCTGAATTTGACGTGTCGCAAACAGAACCAGAAATGTTTGGAAATTAATGTCCTGAAATTAATGTCCTGAAGTTAATGTCCTGAAGTTAATGTCCTGAAGTTAATGTCCTGAAGTTAATGTCCTGAAGTTAATGTCCTGAAGTAAATGTCCTGAAGTAAATGTCCTGAAGTAAATGTCCTGAAGTAAATGTCCTGAAGTAAATGTCCTGAAGTAAATGTCCTGAAGTAAATGTCCTGAAGTAAATGTCCTGAAGTAAATGTCCTGAAGTAAATGTCCTGAAGTAAATGTCCTGAAGTAAATGTCCTGAAGTAAATGTCCTGAAGTTAATGTCCTGAAGTTAATGTCCTGAAGTTAATGTCCTGAAGTTAATGTCCTGAAGTTAATGTCCTGAAGTTAATGTCCTGAAGTTAATGTCCTGAAGTTAATGTCCTGAAGTTAATGTCCTGAAGTTAATGTCCTGAAGTTAATGTCCTGAAGTTAATGTCCTGAAGTTAATGTCCTGAAGTTAATGTCCTGAAGTTAATGTCCTGAAGTTAATGTCCTGAAGTTAATGTCCTGAAATTGACGTGTCGCAAACAGAACCTGAAAGAAAAGTTTTGAAAGTAATGCTTTGTAATTAATTTCTTGAAATTGACGTGTGCAAACAGAACATGAAAGAAATGTCTTGAAATTATTGTCCTGAAATTATTGTCTTGAAATTAATGTCCTGAAATGAATGCCTTGAAATTATTGTCTTGAAATTATTGTCTTGAAATTATTGTCTTGAAATTATTGTCTTGAAATTATTGTCTTGAAATTATTGTCTTGAAATTATTGTCTTGAAATTATTGTCTTGAAATTATTGTCTTGAAATTATTGTCTTGAAATTAACGTGTCGCAAACAGAACCTCAAAGAAATGTTTTGAAATTAATGTCTTGAAATTAACGTGTCGCAAACAGAACCAGAAATGTTTTGATAATGTCTTGAAATTAATGTCCTGAAGTTAATGTCCTGAAGTTAATGTCCTGAAGTTAATGTCCTGAAGTTAATGTCCTGAAGTTAATGTCCTGAAGTTAATGTCCTGAAGTTAATGTCCTGAAGTTAATGTCTTGAAATTGACGTGTCGCAAACAGAACCAGAAATGTTTTGATAATGTCTTGAAATTATTTTCTTGAAATTGACGTGTCGCAAACAGAACCAGAAATGTTTGGAAATTAATGTCCTGAAATTAATGTCCTGAAGTAAATGTCCTGAAGTAAATGTCCTGAAGTAAATGTCCTGAAGTAAATGTCCTGAAGTAAATGTCCTGAAGTAAATGTCCTGAAGTAAATGTCCTGAAGTAAATGTCCTGAAGTAAATGTCCTGAAGTAAATGTCCTGAAGTAAATGTCCTGAAGTAAATGTCCTGAAGTAAATGTCCTGAAGTAAATGTCCTGAAGTAAATGTCCTGAAGTAAATGTCCTGAAGTAAATGTCCTGAAGTAAATGTCCTGAAGTAAATGTCCTGAAGTAAATGTCCTGAAGTAAATGTCCTGAAGTAAATGTCCTGAAGTAAATGTCCTGAAGTAAATGTCCTGAAGTAAATGTCCTGAAGTAAATGTCCTGAAGTAAATGTCCTGAAGTAAATGTCCTGAAGTAAATGTCCTGAAGTAAATGTCCTGAAGTAAATGTCCTGAAGTAAATGTCCTGAAGTAAATGTCCTGAAGTAAATGTCCTGAAGTAAATGTCCTGAAGTAAATGTCCTGAAGTAAATGTCCTGAAGTAAATGTCCTGAAGTAAATGTCCTGAAGTAAATGTCCTGAAGTTAATGTCCTGAAGTTAATGTCCTGAAGTTAATGTCCTGAAGTTAATGTCCTGAAGTTAATGTCCTGAAGTTAATGTCCTGAAGTTAATGTCCTGAAGTTAATGTCCTGAAGTTAATGTCCTGAAGTTAATGTCCTGAAGTTAATGTCCTGAAGTTAATGTCCTGAAGTTAATGTCCTGAAGTTAATGTCCTGAAGTTAATGTCCTGAAGTTAATGTCCTGAAGTTAATGTCCTGAAGTTAATGTCCTGAAGTTAATGTCCTGAAGTTAATGTCCTGAAGTTAGTGTCCTGAAGTAAGTGTCCTGAAGTAAGTGTCCTGAAGTAAGTGTCCTGAAGTAAGTGTCCTGAAGTAAGTGTCCTGAAGTAAGTGTCCTGAAGTAAGTGTCCTGAAGTAAGTGTCCTGAAGTAAATGTCCTGAAGTTAATGTCCTGAAGTTAATGTCCTGAAGTTAATGTCCTGAAGTTAATGTCCTGAAGTTAATGTCCTGAAGTTAGTGTCCTGAAGTTAGTGTCCTGAAGTAAGTGTCCTGAAGTTAATGTCCTGAAGTTAATGTCCTGAAGTTAATGTCCTGAAGTTAATGTCCTGAAGTTAATGTCCTGAAGTTAATGTCCTGAAGTTAATGTCCTGAAGTTAATGTCCTGAAGTTAATGTCCTGAAGTTAATGTCCTGAAGTTAATGTCCTGAAGTTAATGTCCTGAAGTTAATGTCCTGAAATTGACGTGTCGCAAACAGAACCTGAAAGAAAAGTTTTGAAAGTAATGCTTTGAAATTAATTTCTTGAAATTGACGTGTGCAAACAGAACCTGAAATGTTTTGAAATTAATATATTGAAATTGACGAGTCGCAAACAGAACATGAAAGAAATGTCTTGAAATTATTGTCCTGAAATTATTGTCCTGAAATTATTGTCTTGAAATTAATGTCCTGAAATGAATGCCTTGAAATTATTGTCTTGAAATTATTGTCTTGAAATTATTGTCTTGAAATTATTGTCTTGAAATTATTGTCTTGAAATTATTGTCTTGAAATTATTGTCTTGAAATTATTGTCTTGAAATTATTGTCTTGAAATTATTGTCTTGAAATTATTGTCTTGAAATTATTGTCTTGAAATTATTGTCTTGAAATTATTGTCTTGAAATTATTGTCTTGAAATTATTGTCTTGAAATTATTGTCTTGAAATTATTGTCTTGAAATTAACGTGTCGCAAACAGAACCTCAAAGAAATGTTTTGAAATTAATGTCTTGAAATTAACGTGTCGCAAACAGAACCAGAAATGTTTTGATAATGTCTTGAAATTATTTTCTTGAAATTGACGTGTCGCAAACAGAACCAGAAATGTTTGGAAATTAATGTCCTGAAGTTAATGTCCTGAAGTTAATGTCCTGAAGTTAATGTCCTGAATTTGACGTGTCGCAAACAGAACCAGAAATGTTTGGAAATTAATGTCCTGAAATTAATGTCCTGAAGTTAATGTCCTGAAGTTAATGTCCTGAAGTTAATGTCCTGAAGTTAATGTCCTGAAGTTAATGTCCTGAAGTTAATGTCCTGAAGTAAATGTCCTGAAGTAAATGTCCTGAAGTAAATGTCCTGAAGTAAATGTCCTGAAGTAAATGTCCTGAAGTAAATGTCCTGAAGTAAATGTCCTGAAGTAAATGTCCTGAAGTAAATGTCCTGAAGTAAATGTCCTGAAGTAAATGTCCTGAAGTAAATGTCCTGAAGTAAATGTCCTGAAGTAAATGTCCTGAAGTAAATGTCCTGAAGTAAATGTCCTGAAGTAAATGTCCTGAAGTAAATGTCCTGAAGTAAATGTCCTGAAGTAAATGTCCTGAAGTAAATGTCCTGAAGTAAATGTCCTGAAGTAAATGTCCTGAAGTAAATGTCCTGAAGTAAATGTCCTGAAGTAAATGTCCTGAAGTAAATGTCCTGAAGTAAATGTCCTGAAGTAAATGTCCTGAAGTAAATGTCCTGAAGTAAGTGTCCTGAAGTAAGTGTCCTGAAGTAAATGTCCTGAAGTAAGTGTCCTGAAGTAAATGTCCTGAAGTAAATGTCCTGAAGTAAATGTCCTGAAGTAAATGTCCTGAAGTAAATGTCCTGAAGTAAATGTCCTGAAGTAAATGTCCTGAAGTAAATGTCCTGAAGTAAATGTCCTGAAGTAAATGTCCTGAAGTAAATGTCCTGAAGTAAATGTCCTGAAGTAAATGTCCTGAAGTAAATGTCCTGAAGTTAATGTCCTGAAGTTAATGTCCTGAAGTTAATGTCCTGAAGTTAATGTCCTGAAGTTAATGTCCTGAAGTAAATGTCCTGAAGTAAATGTCCTGAAGTAAATGTCCTGAAGTAAATGTCCTGAAGTAAATGTCCTGAAGTAAATGTCCTGAAGTAAATGTCCTGAAGTAAATGTCCTGAGTAAATGTCCTGAGTAAATGTCCTGAGTAAATGTCCTGAAGTAAATGTCCTGAAGTAAATGTCCTGAAGTAAATGTCCTGAAGTAAATGTCCTGAAGTAAATGTCCTGAAGTAAATGTCCTGAAGTAAATGTCCTGAAGTAAATGTCCTGAAGTAAATGTCCTGAAGTAAATGTCCTGAAGTAAATGTCCTGAAGTAAATGTCCTGAAGTAAATGTCCTGAAGTAAATGTCCTGAAGTAAATGTCCTGAAGTAAATGTCCTGAAGTAAATGTCCTGAAGTAAATGTCCTGAAGTAAATGTCCTGAAGTAAATGTCCTGAAGTAAATGTCCTGAAGTAAATGTCCTGAAGTAAATGTCCTGAAGTAAATGTCCTGAAGTAAATGTCCTGAAGTAAATGTCCTGAAGTAAATGTCCTGAAGTAAATGTCCTGAAGTAAATGTCCTGAAGTAAATGTCCTGAAGTAAATGTCCTGAAGTAAATGTCCTGAAGTAAATGTCCTGAAGTAAATGTCCTGAAGTAAATGTCCTGAAGTAAATGTCCTGAAGTAAATGTCCTGAAGTAAATGTCCTGAAGTAAATGTCCTGAAGTTAATGTCCTGAAGTTAATGTCCTGAAGTTAATGTCCTGAAGTTAATGTCCTGAAGTTAATGTCCTGAAGTTAATGTCCTGAAGTTAATGTCCTGAAGTTAATGTCCTGAAGTTAATGTCCTGAAGTTAATGTCCTGAAGTTAATGTCCTGAAGTTAATGTCCTGAAGTTAATGTCCTGAAGTTAATGTCCTGAAGTTAATGTCCTGAAGTTAATGTCCTGAAGTTAATGTCCTGAAGTTAATGTCCTGAAGTTAATGTCCTGAAGTTAATGTCCTGAAGTTAATGTCCTGAAGTTAATGTCCTGAAGTTAATGTCCTGAAGTTAATGTCCTGAAGTTAATGTCCTGAAGTTAATGTCCTGAAGTTAATGTCCTGAAGTTAATGTCCTGAAGTTAATGTCCTGAAGTTAATGTCCTGAAGTTAATGTCCTGAAGTTAATGTCCTGAAGTTAATGTCCTGAAGTTAATGTCCTGAAGTTAATGTCCTGAAGTTAATGTCCAGACGTTAATGTCCAGACGTTAATGTCCAGACGTTAATGTCCTGAAGTTAATGTCCTGAAGTTAATGTCCTGAAGTTAATGTCCTGAAGTTAATGTCCTGAAGTTAATGTCCTGAAGTTAATGTCCTGAAGTTAATGTCCTGAAGTTAATGTCCTGAAGTTAATGTCCTGAAGTTAATGTCCTGAAGTTAATGTCCTGAAGTTAATGTCCTGAAGTTAATGTCCTGAAGTTAATGTCCTGAAGTTAATGTCCTGAAGTTAATGTCCTGAAGTTAATGTCCTGAAGTTAATGTCCTGAAGTTAATGTCCTGAAGTTAATGTCCTGAAGTTAATGTCCTGAAGTTAATGTCCTGAAGTTAATGTCCTGAAGTTAATGTCCTGAAGTTAATGTCCTGAAGTTAATGTCCTGAAGTTAATGTCCTGAAGTTAGTGTCCTGAAGTTAGTGTCCTGAAGTTAGTGTCCTGAAGTTAGTGTCCTGAAGTTAGTGTCCTGAAGTTAGTGTCCTGGAGTTAGTGTCCTGGAGTTAGTGTCCTGAAGTTAGTGTCCTGAAGTTAGTGTCCTGAAGTTAGTGTCCTGAAGTTAGTGTCCTGAAGTTAGTGTCCTGAAGTTAGTGTCCTGAAGTTAGTGTCCTGAAGTAAGTGTCCTGAAGTAAGTGTCCTGAAGTAAGTGTCCTGAAGTAAGTGTCCTGAAGTAAGTGTCCTGAAGTAAGTGTCCTGAAGTAAGTGTCCTGAAGTAAGTGTCCTGAAGTAAGTGTCCTGAAGTAAGTGTCCTGAAGTAAGTGTCCTGAAGTAAGTGTCCTGAAGTAAGTGTCCTGAAGTAAGTGTCCTGAAGTAAGTGTCCTGAAGTAAGTGTCCTGAAGTAAGTGTCCTGAAGTAAGTGTCCTGAAGTAAGTGTCCTGAAGTAAGTGTCCTGAAGTAAGTGTCCTGAAGTAAGTGTCCTGAAGTAAGTGTCCTGAAGTAAGTGTCCTGAAGTAAGTGTCCTGAAGTTAGTGTCCTGAAGTTAATGTCCTGAAGTTGACGTGTCGCAAACAGAACCTGAAAGAAAAGTTTTGAAAGTAATGCTTTGAAATTAATTTCTTGAAATTGACGTGTGCAAACAGAACCTGAAATGTTTTGAAATTAATATATTGAAATTGACGAGTCGCAAACAGAACATGAAAGAAATGTCTTGAAATTATTGTCCTGAAATTATTGTCTTGAAATTAATGTCCTGAAATGAATGCCTTGAAATTATTGTCTTGAAATTATTGTCTTGAAATTATTGTCTTGAAATTATTGTCTTGAAATTATTGTCTTGAAATTATTGTCTTGAAATTAACGTGTCGCAAACAGAACCTCAAAGAAATGTTTTGAAATTAATGTCTTGAAATTAACGTGTCGCAAACAGAACCAGAAATGTTTTGATAATGTCTTGAAATTATTTTCTTGAAATTGACGTGTCGCAAACAGAACCAGAAATGTTTGGAAATTAATGTCCTGAAATTAATGTCCTGAAGTTAATGTCCTGAAGTTAATGTCCTGAAGTTAATGTCTTGAAATTGACGTGTCGCAAACAGAACCAGAAATGTTTTGATAATGTCTTGAAATTATTTTCTTGAAATTGACGTGTCGCAAACAGAACCAGAAATGTTTGGAAATTAATGTCCTGAAATTAATGTCCTGAAGTAAATGTCCTGAAGTAAATGTCCTGAAGTAAATGTCCTGAAGTAAATGTCCTGAAGTAAATGTCCTGAAGTAAATGTCCTGAAGTAAATGTCCTGAAGTAAATGTCCTGAAGTAAATGTCCTGAAGTAAATGTCCTGAAGTTAATGTCCTGAAGTTAATGTCCTGAAGTAAATGTCCTGAAGTAAATGTCCTGAAGTAAATGTCCTGAAGTAAATGTCCTGAAGTAAATGTCCTGAAGTAAATGTCCTGAAGTAAATGTCCTGAAGTAAATGTCCTGAAGTAAATGTCCTGAAGTAAATGTCCTGAAGTAAATGTCCTGAAGTAAATGTCCTGAAGTAAATGTCCTGAAGTAAATGTCCTGAAGTAAATGTCCTGAAGTAAATGTCCTGAAGTAAATGTCCTGAAGTAAATGTCCTGAAGTAAATGTCCTGAAGTAAATGTCCTGAAGTAAATGTCCTGAAGTTAATGTCCTGAAGTTAATGTCCTGAAGTTAATGTCCTGAAGTTAATGTCCTGAAGTTAATGTCCTGAAGTTAATGTCCTGAAGTTAATGTCCTGAAGTTAATGTCCTGAAGTTAATGTCCTGAAGTTAATGTCCTGAAGTTAATGTCCTGAAGTTAATGTCCTGAAGTTAATGTCCTGAGGTTAATGTCCTGAGGTTAATGTCCTGAGGTTAATGTCCTGAGGTTAATGTCCTGAGGTTAATGTCCTGAAGTTAATGTCCTGAAGTTAATGTCCTGAAGTTAATGTCCTGAAGTTAATGTCTTGAAATTGACGTGTCGCAAACAGAACCTGAAAGAAAAGTTTTGAAAGTAATGCTTTGTAATTAATTTCTTGAAATTGACGTGTGCAAACAGAACCTGAAATGTTTTGAAATTAATATATTGAAATTGACGAGTCGCAAACAGAACATGAAAGAAATGTCTTGAAATTATTGTCCTGAAATTATTGTCTTGAAATTAATGTCCTGAAATGAATGCCTTGAAATTATTGTCTTGAAATTATTGTCTTGAAATTATTGTCTTGAAATTATTGTCTTGAAATTATTGTCTTGAAATTATTGTCTTGAAATTATTGTCTTGAAATTAACGTGTCGCAAACAGAACCTCAAAGAAATGTTTTGAAATTAATGTCTTGAAATTAACGTGTCGCAAACAGAACCAGAAATGTTTTGATAATGTCTTGAAATTATTTTCTTGAAATTGACGTGTCGCAAACAGAACCAGAAATGTTTGGAAATTAATGTCCTGAAATTAATATCCTGAGGTTTATGTCCTGAAGTTAATGTCCTGAAGTTAATGTCTTGAAATTGACGTGTCGCAAACAGAACCAGAAATGTTTTGATAATGTCTTGAAATTATTTTCTTGAAATTGATGTGTCGCAAACAGAACCAGAAATGTTTGGAAATTAATGTCCTGAAATTAATGTCCTGAAGTTAATGTCCTGAAGTTAATGTCCTGAAGTTAATGTCCTGAAGTTAATGTCCTGAAGTTAATGTCCTGAAGTTAATGTCCTGAAGTTAATGTCCTGAAGTTAATGTCCTGAAGTTAATGTCCTGAAGTTAATGTCCTGAAGTAAATGTCCTGAAGTAAATGTCCTGAAGTAAATGTCCTGAAGTAAATGTCCTGAAGTAAATGTCCTGAAGTTAATGTCCTGAAGTTAATGTCCTGAAGTTAATGTCCTGAAGTTAATGTCCTGAAGTTAATGTCCTGAAGTTAATGTCCTGAAGTTAATGTCCTGAAGTTAATGTCCTGAAGTTAATGTCCTGAAGTTAATGTCCTGAAGTTAATGTCCTGAAGTTAATGTCCTGAAGTTAATGTCCTGAAGTTAATGTCCTGAAGTTAATGTCCTGAAGTTAATGTCCTGAAGTTAATGTCCTGAAGTTAATGTCCTGAAGTTAATGTCCTGAAGTTAATGTCCTGAAGTTAATGTCCTGAAGTTAATGTCCTGAAGTTAATGTCCTGAAGTTAATGTGCTGAAGTTAATGTGCTGAAGTTAATGTCCTGAAGTTAATGTCCTGAAGTTAATGTCCTGAAGTTAATGTCCTGAAGTTAATGTCCTGAAGTTAATGTCCTGAAGTTAATGTCCTGAAGTTAATGTCCTGAAGTTAATGTCCTGAAATTGACGTGTCGCAAACAGAACCTGAAAGAAAAGTTTTGAAAGTAATGCTTTGAAATTAATTTCTTGAAATTGACGTGTGCAAACAGAACCTGAAATGTTTTGAAATTAATATATTGAAATTGACGAGTCGCAAACAGAACATGAAAGAAATGTCTTGAAATTATTGTCCTGAAATTATTGTCTTGAAATTAATGTCCTGAAATGAATGCCTTGAAATTATTGTCTTGAAATTATTGTCTTGAAATTATTGTCTTGAAATTATTGTCTTGAAATTATTGTCTTGAAATTATTGTCTTGAAATTATTGTCTTGAAATTATTGTCTTGAAATTATTGTCTTGAAATTATTGTCTTGAAATTAACGTGTCGCAAACAGAACCTCAAAGAAATGTTTTGAAATTAATGTCTTGAAATTAACGTGTCGCAAACAGAACCAGAAATGTTTTGATAATGTCTTGAAATTATTTTCTTGAAATTGACGTGTCGCAAACAGAACCAGAAATGTTTGGAAATTAATGTCCTGAAATTAATGTCCTGAAGTTAATGTCCTGAAGTTAATGTCCTGAAGTTAATGTCCTGAAGTTAATGTCCTGAAGTTAATGTCCTGAAGTTAATGTCTTGAAATTGACGTGTCGCAAACAGAACCAGAAATGTTTTGATAATGTCTTGAAATTATTTTCTTGAAATTGACGTGTCGCAAACAGAACCAGAAATGTTTGGAAATTAATGTCCTGAAATTAATGTCCTGAAGTAAATGTCCTGAAGTAAATGTCCTGAAGTAAATGTCCTGAAGTAAATGTCCTGAAGTAAATGTCCTGAAGTAAATGTCCTGAAGTAAATGTCCTGAAGTAAATGTCCTGAAGTAAATGTCCTGAAGTAAATGTCCTGAAGTAAATGTCCTGAAGTAAATGTCCTGAAGTAAATGTCCTGAAGTAAATGTCCTGAAGTAAATGTCCTGAAGTAAATGTCCTGAAGTAAATGTCCTGAAGTAAATGTCCTGAAGTAAATGTCCTGAAGTAAATGTCCTGAAGTAAATGTCCTGAAGTAAATGTCCTGAAGTAAATGTCCTGAAGTAAATGTCCTGAAGTAAATGTCCTGAAGTAAATGTCCTGAAGTAAATGTCCTGAAGTAAATGTCCTGAAGTAAATGTCCTGAAGTAAATGTCCTGAAGTAAATGTCCTGAAGTAAATGTCCTGAAGTAAATGTCCTGAAGTAAATGTCCTGAAGTAAATGTCCTGAAGTAAATGTCCTGAAGTAAATGTCCTGAAGTAAATGTCCTGAAGTAAATGTCCTGAAGTAAATGTCCTGAAGTTAATGTCCTGAAGTTAATGTCCTGAAGTAAATGTCCTGAAGTTAATGTCCTGAAGTAAATGTCCTGAAGTAAATGTCCTGAAGTAAATGTCCTGAAGTAAATGTCCTGAAGTAAATGTCCTGAAGTAAATGTCCTGAAGTAAATGTCCTGAAGTAAATGTCCTGAAGTAAATGTCCTGAAGTAAATGTCCTGAAGTAAATGTCCTGAAGTAAATGTCCTGAAGTAAATGTCCTGAAGTAAATGTCCTGAAGTAAATGTCCTGAAGTAAATGTCCTGAAGTAAATGTCCTGAAGTAAATGTCCTGAAGTAAATGTCCTGAAGTAAATGTCCTGAAGTAAATGTCCTGAAGTAAATGTCCTGAAGTAAATGTCCTGAAGTAAATGTCCTGAAGTAAATGTCCTGAAGTAAATGTCCTGAAGTAAATGTCCTGAAGTAAATGTCCTGAAGTAAATGTCCTGAAGTAAATGTCCTGAAGTTAATGTCCTGAAGTTAATGTCCTGAAGTAAATGTCCTGAAGTTAATGTCCTGAAGTTAATGTCCTGAAGTAAATGTCCTGAAGTTAATGTCCTGAAGTTAATGTCCTGAAGTTAATGTCCTGAAGTTAATGTCCTGAAGTTAATGTCCTGAAGTTAATGTCCTGAAGTTAATGTCCTGAAGTTAATGTCCTGAAGTTAATGTCCTGAAGTTAATGTCCTGAAGTTAATGTCCTGAAGTTAATGTCCTGAAGTTAATGTCCTGAAGTTAATGTCCTGAAGTTAATGTCCTGAAGTTAATGTCCTGAAGTTAATGTCCTGAAGTTAATGTCCTGAAGTTAATGTCCTGAAGTTAATGTCCTGAAGTTAATGTCCTGAAGTTAATGTCCTGAAGTTAATGTCCTGAAGTTAATGTCCTGAAGTTAATGTCCTGAAGTTAATGTCCTGAAGTTAATGTCCTGAAGTTAATGTCCTGAAATTGACGTGTCGCAAACAGAACCTGAAAGAAAAGTTTTGAAAGTAATGCTTTGTAATTAATTTCTTGAAATTGACGTGTGCAAACAGAACATGAAAGAAATGTCTTGAAATTATTGTCCTGAAATTATTGTCTTGAAATTAATGTCCTGAAATGAATGCCTTGAAATTATTGTCTTGAAATTATTGTCTTGAAATTATTGTCTTGAAATTATTGTCTTGAAATTATTGTCTTGAAATTATTGTCTTGAAATTATTGTCTTGAAATTATTGTCTTGAAATTATTGTCTTGAAATTATTGTCTTGAAATTAACGTGTCGCAAACAGAACCTCAAAGAAATGTTTTGAAATTAATGTCTTGAAATTAACGTGTCGCAAACAGAACCAGAAATGTTTTGATAATGTCTTGAAATTAATGTCCTGAAGTTAATGTCCTGAAGTTAATGTCCTGAAGTTAATGTCCTGAAGTTAATGTCCTGAAGTTAATGTCCTGAAGTTAATGTCCTGAAGTTAATGTCCTGAAGTTAATGTCTTGAAATTGACGTGTCGCAAACAGAACCAGAAATGTTTTGATAATGTCTTGAAATTATTTTCTTGAAATTGACGTGTCGCAAACAGAACCAGAAATGTTTGGAAATTAATGTCCTGAAATTAATGTCCTGAAGTAAATGTCCTGAAGTAAATGTCCTGAAGTAAATGTCCTGAAGTAAATGTCCTGAAGTAAATGTCCTGAAGTAAATGTCCTGAAGTAAATGTCCTGAAGTAAATGTCCTGAAGTAAATGTCCTGAAGTAAATGTCCTGAAGTAAATGTCCTGAAGTAAATGTCCTGAAGTAAATGTCCTGAAGTAAATGTCCTGAAGTAAATGTCCTGAAGTAAATGTCCTGAAGTAAATGTCCTGAAGTAAATGTCCTGAAGTAAATGTCCTGAAGTAAATGTCCTGAAGTAAATGTCCTGAAGTAAATGTCCTGAAGTAAATGTCCTGAAGTAAATGTCCTGAAGTAAATGTCCTGAAGTAAATGTCCTGAAGTAAATGTCCTGAAGTAAATGTCCTGAAGTAAATGTCCTGAAGTAAATGTCCTGAAGTAAATGTCCTGAAGTAAATGTCCTGAAGTAAATGTCCTGAAGTAAATGTCCTGAAGTAAATGTCCTGAAGTAAATGTCCTGAAGTAAATGTCCTGAAGTAAATGTCCTGAAGTAAATGTCCTGAAGTAAATGTCCTGAAGTAAATGTCCTGAAGTAAATGTCCTGAAGTTAATGTCCTGAAGTAAATGTCCTGAAGTTAATGTCCTGAAGTTAATGTCCTGAAGTTAATGTCCTGAAGTTAATGTCCTGAAGTTAATGTCCTGAAGTTAATGTCCTGAAGTTAATGTCCTGAAGTTAATGTCCTGAAGTTAATGTCCTGAAGTTAATGTCCTGAAGTTAATGTCCTGAAGTTAATGTCCTGAAGTTAATGTCCTGAAGTTAATGTCCTGAAGTTAATGTCCTGAAGTTAATGTCCTGAAGTTAATGTCCTGAAGTTAATGTCCTGAAGTTAATGTCCTGAAGTTAATGTCCTGAAGTTAATGTCCTGAAGTTAGTGTCCTGAAGTTAGTGTCCTGAAGTAAGTGTCCTGAAGTAAGTGTCCTGAAGTAAGTGTCCTGAAGTAAGTGTCCTGAAGTAAGTGTCCTGAAGTAAGTGTCCTGAAGTAAGTGTCCTGAAGTAAATGTCCTGAAGTTAATGTCCTGAAGTTAATGTCCTGAAGTTAATGTCCTGAAGTTAATGTCCTGAAGTTAATGTCCTGAAGTTAGTGTCCTGAAGTTAGTGTCCTGAAGTAAGTGTCCTGAAGTAAGTGTCCTGAAGTTAATGTCCTGAAGTTAATGTCCTGAAGTTAATGTCCTGAAGTTAATGTCCTGAAGTTAATGTCCTGAAGTTAATGTCCTGAAGTTAATGTCCTGAAGTTAATGTCCTGAAGTTAATGTCCTGAAGTTAATGTCCTGAAGTTAATGTCCTGAAATTGACGTGTCGCAAACAGAACCTGAAAGAAAAGTTTTGAAAGTAATGCTTTGAAATTAATTTCTTGAAATTGACGTGTGCAAACAGAACCTGAAATGTTTTGAAATTAATATATTGAAATTGACGAGTCGCAAACAGAACATGAAAGAAATGTCTTGAAATTATTGTCCTGAAATTATTGTCTTGAAATTAATGTCCTGAAATGAATGCCTTGAAATTATTGTCTTGAAATTATTGTCTTGAAATTATTGTCTTGAAATTATTGTCTTGAAATTATTGTCTTGAAATTATTGTCTTGAAATTATTGTCTTGAAATTATTGTCTTGAAATTATTGTCTTGAAATTATTGTCTTGAAATTATTGTCTTGAAATTATTGTCTTGAAATTATTGTCTTGAAATTATTGTCTTGAAATTATTGTCTTGAAATTATTGTCTTGAAATTATTGTCTTGAAATTAACGTGTCGCAAACAGAACCTCAAAGAAATGTTTTGAAATTAATGTCTTGAAATTAACGTGTCGCAAACAGAACCAGAAATGTTTTGATAATGTCTTGAAATTATTTTCTTGAAATTGACGTGTCGCAAACAGAACCAGAAATGTTTGGAAATTAATGTCCTGAAGTTAATGTCCTGAAGTTAATGTCCTGAAGTTAATGTCCTGAATTTGACGTGTCGCAAACAGAACCAGAAATGTTTGGAAATTAATGTCCTGAAATTAATGTCCTGAAGTTAATGTCCTGAAGTTAATGTCCTGAAGTTAATGTCCTGAAGTTAATGTCCTGAAGTTAATGTCCTGAAGTAAATGTCCTGAAGTAAATGTCCTGAAGTAAATGTCCTGAAGTAAATGTCCTGAAGTAAATGTCCTGAAGTAAATGTCCTGAAGTAAATGTCCTGAAGTAAATGTCCTGAAGTAAATGTCCTGAAGTAAATGTCCTGAAGTAAATGTCCTGAAGTAAATGTCCTGAAGTAAATGTCCTGAAGTAAATGTCCTGAAGTAAATGTCCTGAAGTAAATGTCCTGAAGTAAATGTCCTGAAGTAAATGTCCTGAAGTAAATGTCCTGAAGTAAATGTCCTGAAGTAAATGTCCTGAAGTAAATGTCCTGAAGTAAATGTCCTGAAGTAAATGTCCTGAAGTAAATGTCCTGAAGTAAATGTCCTGAAGTAAATGTCCTGAAGTAAATGTCCTGAAGTAAATGTCCTGAAGTAAATGTCCTGAAGTAAATGTCCTGAAGTAAATGTCCTGAAGTAAATGTCCTGAAGTAAATGTCCTGAAGTAAATGTCCTGAAGTAAATGTCCTGAAGTAAATGTCCTGAAGTAAATGTCCTGAAGTAAGTGTCCTGAAGTAAATGTCCTGAAGTAAATGTCCTGAAGTAAGTGTCCTGAAGTAAATGTCCTGAAGTAAATGTCCTGAAGTAAATGTCCTGAAGTAAATGTCCTGAAGTAAATGTCCTGAAGTAAATGTCCTGAAGTAAATGTCCTGAAGTAAATGTCCTGAAGTAAATGTCCTGAAGTAAATGTCCTGAAGTAAATGTCCTGAAGTAAATGTCCTGAAGTAAATGTCCTGAAGTAAATGTCCTGAAGTAAATGTCCTGAAGTAAATGTCCTGAAGTAAATGTCCTGAAGTAAATGTCCTGAAGTAAATGTCCTGAAGTAAATGTCCTGAAGTAAATGTCCTGAAGTTAATGTCCTGAAGTTAATGTCCTGAAGTAAATGTCCTGAAGTAAATGTCCTGAAGTAAATGTCCTGAAGTAAATGTCCTGAAGTAAATGTCCTGAAGTAAATGTCCTGAAGTAAATGTCCTGAAGTAAATGTCCTGAGTAAATGTCCTGAGTAAATGTCCTGAGTAAATGTCCTGAAGTAAATGTCCTGAAGTAAATGTCCTGAAGTAAATGTCCTGAAGTAAATGTCCTGAAGTAAATGTCCTGAAGTAAATGTCCTGAAGTAAATGTCCTGAAGTAAATGTCCTGAAGTAAATGTCCTGAAGTAAATGTCCTGAAGTAAATGTCCTGAAGTAAATGTCCTGAAGTAAATGTCCTGAAGTAAATGTCCTGAAGTAAATGTCCTGAAGTAAATGTCCTGAAGTAAATGTCCTGAAGTAAATGTCCTGAAGTAAATGTCCTGAAGTAAATGTCCTGAAGTAAATGTCCTGAAGTAAATGTCCTGAAGTAAATGTCCTGAAGTAAATGTCCTGAAGTAAATGTCCTGAAGTAAATGTCCTGAAGTAAATGTCCTGAAGTAAATGTCCTGAAGTAAATGTCCTGAAGTAAATGTCCTGAAGTTAATGTCCTGAAGTTAATGTCCTGAAGTAAATGTCCTGAAGTAAATGTCCTGAAGTAAATGTCCTGAAGTAAATGTCCTGAAGTTAATGTCCTGAAGTTAATGTCCTGAAGTTAATGTCCTGAAGTTAATGTCCTGAAGTTAATGTCCTGAAGTTAATGTCCTGAAGTTAATGTCCTGAAGTTAATGTCCTGAAGTTAATGTCCTGAAGTTAATGTCCTGAAGTTAATGTCCTGAAGTTAATGTCCTGAAGTTAATGTCCTGAAGTTAATGTCCTGAAGTTAATGTCCTGAAGTTAATGTCCTGAAGTTAATGTCCTGAAGTTAATGTCCTGAAGTTAATGTCCTGAAGTTAATGTCCTGAAGTTAATGTCCTGAAGTTAATGTCCTGAAGTTAATGTCCTGAAGTTAATGTCCTGAAGTTAATGTCCTGAAGTTAATGTCCTGAAGTTAATGTCCTGAAGTTAATGTCCTGAAGTTAATGTCCTGAAGTTAATGTCCTGAAGTTAATGTCCTGAAGTTAATGTCCTGAAGTTAATGTCCTGAAGTTAATGTCCTGAAGTTAATGTCCAGACGTTAATGTCCAGACGTTAATGTCCAGACGTTAATGTCCAGACGTTAATGTCCAGACGTTAATGTCCTGAAGTTAATGTCCTGAAGTTAATGTCCTGAAGTTAATGTCCTGAAGTTAATGTCCTGAAGTTAATGTCCTGAAGTTAATGTCCTGAAGTTAATGTCCTGAAGTTAATGTCCTGAAGTTAATGTCCTGAAGTTAATGTCCTGAAGTTAATGTCCTGAAGTTAATGTCCTGAAGTTAATGTCCTGAAGTTAATGTCCTGAAGTTAATGTCCTGAAGTTAATGTCCTGAAGTTAATGTCCTGAAGTTAATGTCCTGAAGTTAATGTCCTGAAGTTAATGTCCTGAAGTTAATGTCCTGAAGTTAATGTCCTGAAGTTAATGTCCTGAAGTTAATGTCCTGAAGTTAATGTCCTGAAGTTAGTGTCCTGAAGTTAGTGTCCTGAAGTTAGTGTCCTGAAGTTAGTGTCCTGAAGTTAGTGTCCTGAAGTTAGTGTCCTGAAGTTAGTGTCCTGAAGTTAGTGTCCTGAAGTTAGTGTCCTGAAGTTAGTGTCCTGAAGTTAGTGTCCTGAAGTTAGTGTCCTGAAGTTAGTGTCCTGAAGTTAGTGTCCTGAAGTTAGTGTCCTGAAGTAAGTGTCCTGAAGTAAGTGTCCTGAAGTAAGTGTCCTGAAGTAAGTGTCCTGAAGTAAGTGTCCTGAAGTAAGTGTCCTGAAGTAAGTGTCCTGAAGTAAGTGTCCTGAAGTAAGTGTCCTGAAGTAAGTGTCCTGAAGTAAGTGTCCTGAAGTAAGTGTCCTGAAGTAAGTGTCCTGAAGTTAGTGTCCTGAAGTTAGTGTCCTGAAGTTAGTGTCCTGAAGTTAGTGTCCTGAAGTTAGTGTCCTGAAGTTAGTGTCCTGAAGTTAGTGTCCTGAAGTTAGTGTCCTGAAGTTAGTGTCCTGAAGTTAGTGTCCTGAAGTTAGTGTCCTGAAGTTAGTGTCCTGAAGTTAATGTCCTGAAGTTGACGTGTCGCAAACAGAACCTGAAAGAAAAGTTTTGAAAGTAATGCTTTGAAATTAATTTCTTGAAATTGACGTGTGCAAACAGAACCTGAAATGTTTTGAAATTAATATATTGAAATTGACGAGTCGCAAACAGAACATGAAAGAAATGTCTTGAAATTATTGTCCTGAAATTATTGTCTTGAAATTAATGTCCTGAAATGAATGCCTTGAAATTATTGTCTTGAAATTATTGTCTTGAAATTATTGTCTTGAAATTATTGTCTTGAAATTATTGTCTTGAAATTATTGTCTTGAAATTAACGTGTCGCAAACAGAACCTCAAAGAAATGTTTTGAAATTAATGTCTTGAAATTAACGTGTCGCAAACAGAACCAGAAATGTTTTGATAATGTCTTGAAATTATTTTCTTGAAATTGACGTGTCGCAAACAGAACCAGAAATGTTTGGAAATTAATGTCCTGAAATTAATGTCCTGAAGTTAATGTCCTGAAGTTAATGTCCTGAAGTTAATGTCTTGAAATTGACGTGTCGCAAACAGAACCAGAAATGTTTTGATAATGTCTTGAAATTATTTTCTTGAAATTGACGTGTCGCAAACAGAACCAGAAATGTTTGGAAATTAATGTCCTGAAATTAATGTCCTGAAGTAAATGTCCTGAAGTAAATGTCCTGAAGTAAATGTCCTGAAGTAAATGTCCTGAAGTAAATGTCCTGAAGTAAATGTCCTGAAGTAAATGTCCTGAAGTTAGTGTCCTGAAGTTAGTGTCCTGAAGTTAGTGTCCTGAAGTTAGTGTCCTGAAGTAAGTGTCCTGAAGTAAGTGTCCTGAAGTAAGTGTCCTGAAGTAAGTGTCCTGAAGTAAGTGTCCTGAAGTAAGTGTCCTGAAGTAAGTGTCCTGAAGTAAGTGTCCTGAAGTAAGTGTCCTGAAGTAAGTGTCCTGAAGTAAGTGTCCTGAAGTAAGTGTCCTGAAGTAAGTGTCCTGAAGTAAGTGTCCTGAAGTAAGTGTCCTGAAGTTAGTGTCCTGAAGTTAGTGTCCTGAAGTTAGTGTCCTGAAGTTAGTGTCCTGAAGTTAGTGTCCTGAAGTTAGTGTCCTGAAGTTAGTGTCCTGAAGTTAGTGTCCTGAAGTTAATGTCCTGAAGTTGACGTGTCGCAAACAGAACCTGAAAGAAAAGTTTTGAAAGTAATGCTTTGAAATTAATTTCTTGAAATTGACGTGTGCAAACAGAACCTGAAATGTTTTGAAATTAATATATTGAAATTGACGAGTCGCAAACAGAACATGAAAGAAATGTCTTGAAATTATTGTCCTGAAATTATTGTCTTGAAATTAATGTCCTGAAATGAATGCCTTGAAATTATTGTCTTGAAATTATTGTCTTGAAATTATTGTCTTGAAATTATTGTCTTGAAATTATTGTCTTGAAATTATTGTCTTGAAATTAACGTGTCGCAAACAGAACCTCAAAGAAATGTTTTGAAATTAATGTCTTGAAATTAACGTGTCGCAAACAGAACCAGAAATGTTTTGATAATGTCTTGAAATTATTTTCTTGAAATTGACGTGTCGCAAACAGAACCAGAAATGTTTGGAAATTAATGTCCTGAAATTAATGTCCTGAAGTTAATGTCCTGAAGTTAATGTCCTGAAGTTAATGTCTTGAAATTGACGTGTCGCAAACAGAACCAGAAATGTTTTGATAATGTCTTGAAATTATTTTCTTGAAATTGACGTGTCGCAAACAGAACCAGAAATGTTTGGAAATTAATGTCCTGAAATTAATGTCCTGAAGTAAATGTCCTGAAGTAAATGTCCTGAAGTAAATGTCCTGAAGTAAATGTCCTGAAGTAAATGTCCTGAAGTAAATGTCCTGAAGTAAATGTCCTGAAGTAAATGTCCTGAAGTAAATGTCCTGAAGTAAATGTCCTGAAGTTAATGTCCTGAAGTTAATGTCCTGAAGTTAATGTCCTGAAGTAAATGTCCTGAAGTAAATGTCCTGAAGTAAATGTCCTGAAGTAAATGTCCTGAAGTAAATGTCCTGAAGTAAATGTCCTGAAGTAAATGTCCTGAAGTAAATGTCCTGAAGTAAATGTCCTGAAGTAAATGTCCTGAAGTAAATGTCCTGAAGTAAATGTCCTGAAGTAAATGTCCTGAAGTAAATGTCCTGAAGTAAATGTCCTGAAGTAAATGTCCTGAAGTAAATGTCCTGAAGTTAATGTCCTGAAGTTAATGTCCTGAAGTTAATGTCCTGAAGTTAATGTCCTGAAGTTAATGTCCTGAAGTTAATGTCCTGAAGTTAATGTCCTGAAGTTAATGTCCTGAAGTTAATGTCCTGAAGTTAATGTCCTGAAGTTAATGTCCTGAGGTTAATGTCCTGAGGTTAATGTCCTGAGGTTAATGTCCTGAGGTTAATGTCCTGAGGTTAATGTCCTGAGGTTAATGTCCTGAAGTTAATGTCCTGAAGTTAATGTCTTGAAATTGACGTGTCGCAAACAGAACCTGAAAGAAAAGTTTTGAAAGTAATGCTTTGTAATTAATTTCTTGAAATTGACGTGTGCAAACAGAACCTGAAATGTTTTGAAATTAATATATTGAAATTGACGAGTCGCAAACAGAACATGAAAGAAATGTCTTGAAATTATTGTCCTGAAATTATTGTCTTGAAATTAATGTCCTGAAATGAATGCCTTGAAATTATTGTCTTGAAATTATTGTCTTGAAATTATTGTCTTGAAATTATTGTCTTGAAATTATTGTCTTGAAATTATTGTCTTGAAATTATTGTCTTGAAATTAACGTGTCGCAAACAGAACCTCAAAGAAATGTTTTGAAATTAATGTCTTGAAATTAACGTGTCGCAAACAGAACCAGAAATGTTTTGATAATGTCTTGAAATTATTTTCTTGAAATTGACGTGTCGCAAACAGAACCAGAAATGTTTGGAAATTAATGTCCTGAAATTAATATCCTGAGGTTTATGTCCTGAAGTTAATGTCCTGAAGTTAATGTCTTGAAATTGACGTGTCGCAAACAGAACCAGAAATGTTTTGATAATGTCTTGAAATTATTTTCTTGAAATTGATGTGTCGCAAACAGAACCAGAAATGTTTGGAAATTAATGTCCTGAAATTAATGTCCTGAAGTTAATGTCCTGAAGTTAATGTCCTGAAGTTAATGTCCTGAAGTTAATGTCCTGAAGTTAATGTCCTGAAGTTAATGTCCTGAAGTTAATGTCCTGAAGTTAATGTCCTGAAGTTAATGTCCTCAAGTTAATGTCCTGAAGTTAATGTCCTGAAGTTAATGTCCTGAAGTTAATGTCCTGAAGTTAATGTCCTGAAGTTAATGTCCTGAAGTTAATGTCCTGAAGTTAATGTCCTGAAGTTAATGTCCTGAAGTTAATGTCCTGAAGTTAATGTCCTGAAGTTAATGTCCTGAAGTTAATGTCCTGAAGTTAATGTCCTGAAGTTAATGTCCTGAAGTTAATGTCCTGAAGTTAATGTCCTGAAGTTAATGTCCTGAAGTTAATGTCCTGAAGTTAATGTCCTGAAGTTAATGTCCTGAAGTTAATGTCCTGAAGTTAATGTCCTGAAGTTAATGTCCTGAAGTTAATGTCCTGAAGTTAATGTCCTGAAGTTAATGTCCTGAAGTTAATGTCCTGAAGTTAATGTCCTGAAGTTAATGTCCTGAAGTTAATGTCCTGAAGTTAATGTCCTGAAGTTAATGTCCTGAAGTTAATGTCCTGAAGTTAATGTCCTGAAGTTAATGTCCTGAAGTTAATGTCCTGAAGTTAATGTCCTGAAGTTAATGTCCTGAAGTTAATGTCCTGAAGTTAATGTCCTGAAGTTAATGTCCTGAAGTTAATGTCCTGAAGTTAATGTCCTGAAGTTAATGTCCTGAAGTTAATGTCCTGAAGTTAATGTCCTGAAGTTAATGTCCTGAAGTTAATGTCCTGAAGTTAATGTCCTGAAGTTAATGTCCTGAAGTTAATGTCCTGAAGTTAATGTCCTGAAGTTAATGTCCTGAAGTTAATGTCCTGAAGTTAATGTCCTGAAGTTAATGTCCTGAAATTGACGTGTCGCAAACAGAACCTGAAAGAAAAGTTTTGAAAGTAATGCTTTGAAATTAATGTCTTGAAATTGACGTGTGCAAACAGAACCTGAAATGTTTTGAAATTAATATATTGAAATTGACGAGTCGCAAACAGAACATGAAAGAAATGTCTTGAAATTATTGTCCTGAAATTATTGTCTTGAAATTAATGTCCTGAAATTATTGTCTTGAAATTAATGTCCTGAAATGAATGCCTTGAAATGAATGCCTTGAAATGAATGCCTTGAAATGAATGCCTTGAAATGAATGCCTTGAAATTATTGTCTTGAAATTATTGTCTTGAAATTATTGTCTTGAAATTATTGTCTTGAAATTATTGTCTTGAAATTATTGTCTTGAAATTATTGTCTTGAAATTATTGTCTTGAAATTATTGTCTTGAAATTATTGTCTTGAAATTATTGTCTTGAAATTATTGTCTTGAAATTATTGTCTTGAAATTATTGTCTTGAAATTATTGTCTTGAAATTATTGTCTTGAAATTATTGTCTTGAAATTATTGTCTTGAAATTAACGTGTCGCAAACAGAACCTCAAAGAAATGTTTTGAAATTAATGTCTTGAAATTAACGTGTCGCAAACAGAACCAGAAATGTTTTGATAATGTCTTGAAATTATTTTCTTCAAATTGACGTGTCGCAAACAGAACCAGAAATGTTTGGAAATTAATGTCCTGAAATTAATGTCCTGAAGTTAATGTCCTGAAGTTAATGTCCTGAAGTTAATGTCCTGAAGTTAATGTCCTGAAGTTAATGTCCTGAAGTTAATGTCCTGAAGTTAATGTCCTGAAGTTAATGTCCTGAAGTTAATGTCCTGAAGTTAATGTCCTGAAGTTAATGTCCTGAAGTTAATGTCCTGAAGTTAATGTCCTGAAGTTAATGTCCTGAAGTTAATGTCCTGAAGTTAATGTCCTGAAGTTAATGTCCTGAAGTTAATGTCCTGAAGTTAATGTCCTGAAGTTAATGTCCTGAAGTTAATGTCCTGAAGTTAATGTCCTGAAGTTAATGTCCTGAAGTTAATGTCCTGAAGTTAATGTCCTGAAGTTAATGTCCTGAAGTTAATGTCCTGAAGTTAATGTCCTGAAGTTAATGTCCTGAAGTTAATGTCCTGAAGTTAATGTCCTGAAGTTAATGTCCTGAAGTTAATGTCCTGAAGTTAATGTCCTGAAGTTAATGTCCTGAAGTTATTGTCTTGAAATTATTGTCTTGAAATTGACGTGTCGCAAACAGAACCTGAAAGAAAAGTTTTGAAAGTAATGCTTTGAAATTAATTTCTTGAAATTGACGTGTGGAAACAGAACCTGAAATGTTTGGAAATTAATATATTGAAATTGACGAGTCGCAAACAGAACATGAAAGAAATGTCTTGAAATTATTGTCCTGAAATTATTGTCTTGAAATTAATGTCCTGAAATGAATGTCTTGAAATTATTGTCCTGAAATTATTGTCTTGAAATTAATGTCCTGAAATGAATGCCTTGAAATTATTGTCTTGAAATTATTGTCTTGAAATTATTGTCTTGAAATTAACGTGTCGCAAACAGAAGCTCAAAGAAATGTTTTGAAATTAATGTCTTGAAATTAACGTGTCGCAAACAGAACCAGAAATGTTTTGATAATGTCTTGAAATTATTTTCTTGAAATTGACGTGTCGCAAACAGAACCAGAAATGTTTGGAAATTAATATCCTGAAATTAATGTCCTGAAATTAATGTCCTGAAATTAATGTCCTGAAATTAATGTCCTGAAATTAATGTCCTGAAATTAATGTCCTGAAATTAATGTCCTGAAGTTAATGTCCTGAAGTTAATGTCCTGAAGTTAATGTCCTGAAGTTAATGTCCTGAAGTTAATGTCCTGAAGTTAATGTCCTGAAGTTAATGTCCTGAAGTTAATGTCCTGAAGTTAATGTCCTGAAGTTAATGTCCTGAAGTTAATGTCCTGAAGTTAATGTCCTGAAGTTAATGTCCTGAAGTTAATGTCCTGAAGTTAATATCCTGAAATTAATGTCCTGAAATTAATGTCCTGAAGTTAATGTCCTGAAGTTAATGTCCTGAAGTTAATGTCCTGAAGTTAATGTCCTGAAGTTAATGTCCTGAAGTTAATGTCCTGAAGTTAATGTCCTGAAGTTAATGTCCTGAAGTTAATGTCCTGAAGTTAATGTCCTGAAGTTAATGTCCTGAAGTTAATGTCCTGAAGTTAATGTCCTGAAGTTAATGTCCTGAAGTTAATGTCCTGAAGTTAATGTCCTGAAGTTAATGTCCTGAAGTTAATGTCCTGAAGTTAATGTCCTGAAGTTAATGTCCTGAAGTAAATGTCCTGAAGTTAATGTCCTGAAGTTAATGTCCTGAAGTAAATGTCCTGAAGTTAATGTCCTGAAGTTAATGTCCTGAAGTAAGTGTCCTGAAGTAAGTGTCCTGAAGTAAGTGTCCTGAAGTAAGTGTCCTGAAGTAAGTGTCCTGAAGTAAGTGTCCTGAAGTAAGTGTCCTGAAGTAAGTGTCCTGAAGTAAGTGTCCTGAAGTAAGTGTCCTGAAGTAAGTGTCCTGAAGTAAATGTCCTGAAGTAAATGTCCTGAAGTAAATGTCCTGAAGTAAATGTCCTGAAGTAAATGTCCTGAAGTAAATGTCCTGAAGTAAATGTCCTGAAGTAAATGTCCTGAAGTAAATGTCCTGAAGTAAATGTCCTGAAGTAAATGTCCTGAAGTAAATGTCCTGAAGTAAATGTCCTGAAGTAAATGTCCTGAAGTAAATGTCCTGAAGTAAATGTCCTGAAGTAAATGTCCTGAAGTAAATGTCCTGAAGTAAATGTCCTGAAGTAAATGTCCTGAAGTAAATGTCCTGAAGTAAATGTCCTGAAGTAAATGTCCTGAAGTAAATGTCCTGAAGTAAATGTCCTGAAGTAAATGTCCTGAAGTAAATGTCCTGAAGTAAATGTCCTGAAGTAAATGTCCTGAAGTAAATGTCCTGAAGTAAATGTCCTGAAGTAAATGTCCTGAAGTAAATGTCCTGAAGTAAATGTCCTGAAGTAAATGTCCTGAAGTAAATGTCCTGAAGTAAATGTCCTGAAGTAAATGTCCTGAAGTAAATGTCCTGAAGTAAATGTCCTGAAGTAAATGTCCTGAAGTAAATGTCCTGAAGTAAATGTCCTGAAGTAAATGTCCTGAAGTTAATGTCCTGAAGTTAATGTCCTGAAGTTAATGTCCTGAAGTTAATGTCCTGAAGTTAATGTCCTGAAGTTAATGTCCTGAAGTAAATGTCCTGAAGTAAATGTCCTGAAGTAAATGTCCTGAAGTAAATGTCCTGAAGTTAATGTCCTGAAATTGACGTGTCGCAAACAGAACCTGAAAGAAAAGTTTTGAAAGTAATGCTTTGAAATTAATTTCTTGAAATTGACGTGTGCAAACAGAACCTGAAATGTTTTGAAATTAATATATTGAAATTGACGAGTCGCAAACAGAACATGAAAGAAATGTCTTGAAATTATTGTCCTGAAATTATTGTCTTGAAATTAATGTCCTGAAATGAATGCCTTGAAATTATTGTCTTGAAATTATTGTCTTGAAATTATTGTCTTGAAATTATTGTCTTGAAATTATTGTCTTGAAATTATTGTCTTGAAATTATTGTCTTGAAATTAACGTGTCGCAAACAGAACCTCAAAGATATGTTTTGAAATTAATGTCTTGAAATTAACGTGTCGCAAACAGAACCAGAAATGTTTTGATAATGTCTTGAAATTATTTTCTTGAAATTGACGTGTCGCAAACAGAACCAGAAATGTTTGGAAATTAATGTCCTGAAATTAATGTCCTGAAGTTAATGTCCTGAAGTTAATGTCCTGAAGTTAATGTCCTGAAGTTAATGTCTTGAAATTGACGTGTCGCAAACAGAACCAGAAATGTTTTGATAATGTCTTGAAATTATTTTCTTGAAATTGACGTGTCGCAAACAGAACCAGAAATGTTTGGAAATTAATGTCCTGAAATTAATGTCCTGAAGTAAATGTCCTGAAGTAAATGTCCTGAAGTAAATGTCCTGAAGTAAATGTCCTGAAGTAAATGTCCTGAAGTAAATGTCCTGAAGTAAATGTCCTGAAGTAAATGTCCTGAAGTAAATGTCCTGAAGTAAATGTCCTGAAGTAAATGTCCTGAAGTAAATGTCCTGAAGTAAATGTCCTGAAGTAAATGTCCTGAAGTAAATGTCCTGAAGTAAATGTCCTGAAGTAAATGTCCTGAAGTAAATGTCCTGAAGTAAATGTCCTGAAGTAAATGTCCTGAAGTAAATGTCCTGAAGTAAATGTCCTGAAGTAAATGTCCTGAAGTAAATGTCCTGAAGTAAATGTCCTGAAGTAAATGTCCTGAAGTAAATGTCCTGAAGTAAATGTCCTGAAGTAAATGTCCTGAAGTAAATGTCCTGAAGTAAATGTCCTGAAGTAAATGTCCTGAAGTAAATGTCCTGAAGTAAATGTCCTGAAGTAAATGTCCTGAAGTAAATGTCCTGAAGTAAATGTCCTGAAGTAAATGTCCTGAAGTAAATGTCCTGAAGTAAATGTCCTGAAGTAAATGTCCTGAAGTAAATGTCCTGAAGTAAATGTCCTGAAGTAAATGTCCTGAAGTAAATGTCCTGAAGTAAATGTCCTGAAGTTAATGTCCTGAAGTTAATGTCCTGAAGTTAATGTCCTGAAGTTAATGTCCTGAAGTTAATGTCCTGAAGTTAATGTCCTGAAGTTAATGTCCTGAAGTTAATGTCCTGAAGTTAATGTCCTGAAGTTAATGTCCTGAAGTTAATGTCCTGAAGTTAATGTCTTGAAATTGACGTGTCGCAAACAGAACCTGAAAGAAAAGTTTTGAAAGTAATGCTTTGAAATTAATTTCTTGAAATTGACGTGTGCAAACAGAACCTGAAATGTTTTGAAATTAATATATTGAAATTGACGAGTCGCAAACAGAACATGAAAGAAATATCTTGAAATTATTGTCCTGAAATTATTGTCTTGAAATTAATGTCCTGAAATGAATGCCTTGAAATTATTGTCTTGAAATTATTGTCTTGAAATTATTGTCTTGAAATTATTGTCTTGAAATTATTGTCTTGAAATTATTGTCTTGAAATTATTGTCTTGAAATTATTGTCTTGAAATTATTGTCTTGAAATTATTGTCTTGAAATTATTGTCTTGAAATTAACGTGTCGCAAACAGAACCTCAAAGAAATGTTTTGAAATTAATGTCTTGAAATTAACGTGTCGCAAACAGAACCAGAAATGTTTTGATAATGTCTTGAAATTATTTTCTTGAAATTGACGTGTCGCAAACAGAACCAGAAATGTTTTGAAATTAATGTCCTGAAATTAATGTCCTGAACTTAATGTCCTGAAGTTAATGTCCTGAAGTTAATGTCCTGAAGTTAATGTCCTGAAGTTAATGTCTTGAAATTGACGTGTCGCAAACAGAACCAGAAATGTTTTGATAATGTCTTGAAATTATTTTCTTGAAATTGACGTGTCGCAAACAGAACCAGAAATGTTTGGAAATTAATGTCCTGAAATTAATGTCCTGAAGTAAATGTCCTGAAGTAAATGTCCTGAAGTAAATGTCCTGAAGTAAATGTCCTGAAGTAAATGTCCTGAAGTAAATGTCCTGAAGTAAATGTCCTGAAGTAAATGTCCTGAAGTAAATGTCCTGAAGTAAATGTCCTGAAGTAAATGTCCTGAAGTAAATGTCCTGAAGTAAATGTCCTGAAGTAAATGTCCTGAAGTAAATGTCCTGAAGTAAATGTCCTGAAGTAAATGTCCTGAAGTAAATGTCCTGAAGTAAATGTCCTGAAGTAAATGTCCTGAAGTAAATGTCCTGAAGTAAATGTCCTGAAGTAAATGTCCTGAAGTAAATGTCCTGAAGTTAATGTCCTGAAGTTAATGTCCTGAAGTTAATGTCCTGAAGTTAATGTCCTGAAGTTAATGTCCTGAAGTTAATGTCCTGAAGTTAATGTCCTGAAGTTAATGTCCTGAAGTTAATGTCCTGAAGTTAATGTCCTGAAGTTAATGTCCTGAAGTTAATGTCCTGAAGTTAATGTCCTGAAGTTAATGTCCTGAAGTTAATGTCCTGAAGTTAATGTCCTGAAGTTAATGTCCTGAAGTTAATGTCCTGAAGTTAATGTCCTGAAGTTAATGTCCTGAAGTTAATGTCCTGAAGTTAATGTCCTGAAGTTAATGTCCTGAAGTTAATGTCCTGAAGTTAATGTCCTGAAGTTAATGTCCTGAAGTTAATGTCCTGAAGTTAATGTCCTGAAGTTAATGTCCTGAAGTTAATGTCCTGAAGTTAATGTCCTGAAGTTAATGTCCTGAAGTTAATGTCCTGAAGTTAATGTCCTGAAGTTAATGTCCTGAAGTTAATGTCCTGAAGTTAATGTCCTGAAGTTAATGTCCTGAAGTTAATGTCCTGAAGTTAATGTCCTGAAGTTAATGTCCTGAAGTTAATGTCCTGAAGTTAATGTCCTGAAGTTAATGTCCTGAAGTTAATGTCCTGAAGTTAATGTCCTGAAGTTAATGTCCTGAAGTTAATGTCCTGAAGTTAATGTCCTGAAGTTAATGTCCTGAAGTTAATGTCCTGAAGTTAATGTCCTGAAGTTAATGTCCTGAAGTTAATGTCCTGAAGTTAATGTCCTGAAGTTAATGTCCTGAAGTTAATGTCCTGAAGTTAATGTCCTGAAGTTAATGTCCTGAAGTTAATGTCCTGAAGTTAATGTCCTGAAGTTAATGTCCTGAAGTTAATGTCCTGAAGTTAATGTCCTGAAGTTAATGTCCTGAAGTTAATGTCCTGAAGTTAATGTCCTGAAGTTAATGTCCTGAAGTTAATGTCCTGAAGTTAATGTCCTGAAGTTAATGTCCTGAAGTTAATGTCCTGAAGTTAATGTCCTGAAGTTATTGTCTTGAAATTATTGTCTTGAAGTTAACGTGTCGCAAACGGAACCTGAAGTTAATGTCTTGAAATTAACGTGTCGCAAACGGAAGCTGAAGTTAATGTCTGAAGTTAATGTGTGGCAAACAGAATCTGAAAGAAATGTTTTGAAATTAATGCTATGAAATTGATGTTGTGAACTGGCCCTTTGCAAAATGATCATTTTAAAAGACTACTGGTGTGATGAAATATTATATAAAATGTGGTAAAACAACCTGATAGTTTATGGAGCAGTTGTGGTTTTTTTGCTCTGTGTGCCTTTTCTGTTTTCAGGTGACATCCCAGAAAGAATTGAACCTCAACCAACTGTACAGGTATGGCCTTGGAGACTGGACAGAAAGGAGGAGTAGATGGATGGAGATAAAAAGATGCAGTGAAATGAGGATTATTTTTATAAAAATCTGAGGGGGTTAAGAGGGGGTAGGGTTAAGAGGGGGTAGGGTTAAGAGGGGGTAGGGTTAAGAGGGGGTAGGGTTAGGAGGGGGTAGGGGGTTAGGAGGGGGTAGGGTTAGGGGGGGGGGTTAGGAGGGGGTAGGGTTAGGAGGGGGTAGGGTTAGGAGGGGGTAGGGTTAGGAGGGGGTAGGGTTAGGAGGGGTAGGGTTAGGAGGGGGTAGGGTTAGGAGGGGGTAGGGTTAGGAGGGGGTAGGGTTAGGAGGGGGTAGGGTTAGGAGGGGGTAGGGTTAGGAGGGGGTAGGGTTAGGAGGGGGTAGGGTTAGGAGGGGGTAGGGTTAGGAGGGGGTAGGGTTAGGAGGGGGTAGGGTTAGGAGGGGGTAGGGTTAGGAGGGGTAGGGTTAGGAGGGGGTAGGGTTAGGAGGGGTAGGGTTAGGAGGGGGTAGGGTTAGGAGGGGGTAGGGTTAGGAGGGGGTAGGGTTAGGAGGGGGTAGGGTTAGGAGGGGGTAGGGTTAGGAGGGG
>NW_027211815.1:5000-7500 GCF_036971445.1 Narcine bancroftii | reverse complement strand
CTGCCTTCCCGTCTATTTTAGTGCCTTCAACCTTAAGTATTATATTGCCTTCGAGCCCATTGTGGCACCACTTAAGGACAATGCACGAAGTGACCAACATACCAAAACTTTTTCTAAGTGTCTCTGAAAAACGTGTTCCCGAAAATCTCCGGGCACTCCGCCAATCCCCCCGTACAGAAAATGCAATTTTCGATTCGGCGGGGTAGCTCGCGGAGGGTCGACCGCGGATGCTGCATCTCAGCCCGGGTTCACGTCGAAAATCGGACCCTCATCAGAGCCTCCAGCGGCAACTCGTGAACCATGACCGGGAGTGCCCGTACCAGAAATGCAAATGCGACGTCGGCGGGCGACCGCGCGGAGGTCCCACCGGCCGAAGTCTCGTGAGGCCGGCCTGAGCCATCCGATGTTAACTTCATGGACTTCCGTGGGGAACTTGTTAACTGGCGGGCTGGCAGGAGCAAGCCATTGCCAAGCGGGCCGACTGTCGGAAGCATGACCGTCAGTTGAGCACTGTGGCCGGTAAGACACCCTTGAATCCGATACGATCGGGACTTCCGCGACCGGACTTAGGTTTCTTTTAGGACTTTGCCATTCTTGCGGGGAAAAGGGAAACACCGGAGCTCCCCGAGTTCACGAGCCGACCAAGAAGAGGTGCCACGGGGCTCCCCCGAAGCGGTCGTGGTCGGCCCCTGGCCACCGGTCACCGAGTTCAAAACACGGCCCCTGTAATCTCCGGAGAGTCCGCCAATCCCCCCGTGCAGAAATTGCAAGTTGATGATCGGCGGATCGGACTCCGGAGGTCCTACCGAAAAGGGAGCGACCTGGTCGGCCGCTCGCCGCGGATCCTACCCCATCGGACTTCCGGGCAACCCAGAATCTCAAACCGGCAGAGGGCAAATCGTTCAGCAGAGTGCCAAGCCTCCACTGGCGGCAAGGGCCCCTCTCTGCCCCGCCGGAGGGGAGAGGGCAGACACCGGAGCTCCCCCGAATCGGTCGTAGTCGGCCCCTGGCCACCGGTCACCGAGTTCAAAACACGGCACCTGAAATCTCCGGAGAGTCCGCCAATCCCCCCGTGCAGAAAATGCAAGTTGATGATCGGCGGCTCGGGATCCGGAGGTCCTACCGAAAAGGCAGCGACCTGGTCGGCCGCACGCCGCGGATCCGACCCCATCGGACTTCCGGGCAACCCAGAATCTCAAACCGGCGGAGGGCAAATCGTTCAGCAGAGTGCCAAGCCTCCACTTGCGGCAAGGGCCACTCTCTGCCCCGCCGGAGGGGAGAGGGCAGACACCGGAGCTCCCCCGAATCGGTCGTAGTCGGCCCCTGGCCAACGGTCACCGAGTTCAAAACACGGCACCTGAAATCTCCGGAGAGTCCGCCAATCCCCCCGTGCAGAAAATGCAAGTTGATGATCGGCGGCTCTGGATCCGGAGGTCCTACCGAAAAGGGAGCGACCTGGTCGGCCGCACGCCGCGGATCCGACCCCATCCGACTTCCGGGCAACCCAGAATCTCAACCGGGCGGAGGGCAAATCGTTCAGCTGAGTGCCAAGACTCAACTGGCGGCGAGGCTGACTCTCTGACCTAACGGCAGGGAGAGGGCAGACACCGCAGCTCTCCCGAAGCGGTCGTGGTCGGCCCCTGGCCACCGGTCACCGAGTTCAAAACACGGCACCTGAAATCTCCGGAGAGTCCGCCAATCCCCCCGTGCAGAAAATGCAAGTTGATGATCGGCGGCACGGGCTCCGGAAGTCCTACCGAAAAGGGAGCGACCTGGTCGGCCGAACTCCGTGGATCCGACGCCATACGACTTCCAGTCTCTTCGTTAATAACCATACCGGACAACTCGTAAACCAAACTCAGCTACGAACGGCAATTAGTTAAGCAGAAGGGCCGGGCAACTCGTCAACCAAGCGGACGTGGGGCAACTCGTGAACCAAGCAGACGTGGGGCAACTCGTGAACCAGACGGCCAGGGAACTCGTGAATCAAGCTTTCCTGGAGCAATTCGTAAACCAAGCTGACCTACGAACGGCAATTAGTTAAGCAGAAGGGCCGGGCAACTCGTCAACCAAACGGACGTGGGGCAACTCGTGAACCAAGCAGACGTGGGGCAACTCGTGAACCAGACGGCCAGGGAACTCGTGAATCAAGCTTTCGTGGAGCAACTCGTAAACCAAGCTAACCTACGAACGGCAATGCACCAGAAGGACTGGGCAACTCATGAACCAAATGGACGTGTGGCAATTCGAAAACCAAGCAGACGTGCGGCAACTCGTGAACCAAGCAGACGTGGGGCAACTCGTGAACCAGACGGCCAGTGAACTCGTGAATCAAGCTTTCGTGGAGCAACTCGTCAACCAAGCTGACCTACGAACGGCAATGCACCAGAAGGACTGGGCAACTCATGAACCAAACGGACGTGGGGCAACTCGTGAACCAGTCAGACAGGCAACTCGTGAACCAAGCAGACGTGGGGCAACTCGTGAACCAGACGGCCAG